>NW_028278929.1:0-98722 GCF_059751315.1 Micrasema longulum | reverse complement strand
TTGAAAAATCTTAGTTGCGTAATTGATATTTGATCAACCGGAGTTAACGCTTGTTTTTCCGAATCATTCGTAGTTTTGATACTGATGTAGTATTTAAGTACTAGCAAATTCACTTACAGCTCTATATCTCTTTTTTTTTTGGATAAAGAGTTGTAAGCTTTTACTAAGTAGATAAATTCAAAAACATGAAAATGCTGAGCAAATTTTGGCTTCTTTTGACTATCACACTTCCGAAATTTAACTTAGTTAATGATTTTTAGCTCTTAGAACAAGTTCAAAAAAATATTTTTAGATCACAAAATCACTTTTATGTATCACAAATTTGAAAACCACTTTTAAAAACTTTTTTCTCACTCAAAAAATTACAGAATCTAAACTTATAATCGATAGAAATGAAAATAAAGGGAAGACGATGTCGATTTGAAACACTGACCTGTTGAAACAACTGACGCTAACGGTCGGCGATGCTCTTCTAGTTCCGTCTGCCAAGAACCCTTATATATATAGCTGCTAACGCAGTGTTGATGCGACCCTTAGAAGGACTGCTTTGCAGACGACTCCAAATATGGACAAGCACAGAACCAGCAACCCCACACTGACACGGACTAAACATCTTTAACTAACACGACCAACATTACGACTACAAACGAATATAGATTTACATACACATTCATCGATGCATCGGAAGATTCTGTATTGAATACACTAACAACCCCCGATACGCTATCCAAATTGTGCATGTATGCACTTTTCTACCAATACCAAAATACACTTTGTGTAGGTATACAGCATTCTGTGCCTCCTGGTGGATGTGTGAGTTCATCAAACAATCGAACAGGCATTCAAGTATCGATCTATCTTTAGATCGGTTTACAAGGGGTGTCAAATAGATTTTTTTCTAATTAGATATTGATTATTCGTTTTCAAAGTACAGCTTTCTTGCGAGTTAATATTTTGACTACTATTTTTTGGATTTTATAAAAAGAGGAACACTTTTCAATATTTTGAAATAATTTTGATTGGTATTTTAGTAACGATAAAACTGTTTTTATTTTACTATTATTTTATATCTTGCGGAGTTTGACGTATTAGGTTTTTGGATTTCGTTGGTGAAAAATAAAACAATCAATACTTAATTTAAATTATATTGATGTTTTTCTGTAGATATTTCTTGGTAAAACTGCATAGTTAATGATTTTGACATGAAAGCGCTCCTTGTTTAAAATTAAATTAAAGAAACCAAGAAGAAAAAAAATAATATTATTAATATTTAAAGCATTAACTTTGTGGTCACACATTTTACTAAATGTTATTAAATATTTGTATATAACCATTTTTTGACTTTTCTATGTCTACCGGTTTCGAGACGTAAGATGTATAGTGAGTTTTCCATGTTGGTTTAATTGGTGTCCTGTCAAAGAGACGGGTACGTCTCAAAACCGGTAGACATAGGAAAGTCGGTAAGTGGTTATATACAAATATTTAATAACATTTAGCTTAATTTAAAGTCAAATCTATTTAAAACAATTATGTTTTATCATTAAAATTTCAATTTTAAAAATGAAATAAATTACAAAGTTTTTAAATTAAGAAATTATGTATTACAGTAATATCCTTATTTTTCAATTTTCCCATCTGTTGATTTTTGGGAAGTAAAATAGGTGACCTTTATTCACGTGGATGAGATTAATTATATTTTTCTGTTCTAATTCCCGTGTGAAATAGAGCCAGAACCCTAGACGAATGGGAATATCTCGGCCTCATAGTGTAGTGGCCGGCGTATTCTCTTACCATGCTAGAGACTCTGAGTTCGATTCCTAGCAGGGTTGACGTGAAATATTTGTTTATAGGTGGTTTAAGACTGCATTAATCCAAATTAATATTTCGATGACGAGTAATTATTAAAAATATTCAAAACTGATTTTATTTAATTGACAAAAACACCATAGTGGAAATAAATTATTGGATCAGAATTTAATACAAATAAACACGGTTTTTGCTATCATTTAAGTAATTGTAATATAGTCATAAGGAATAATGAAAATACTCGACATATTAAGCCTTTCATATAATTTTCTGAACTCACTTTAGAAATGGTCGACTTACTCGCATTTCAAAACTTAAGGTATGGTGGATCAGAGCTCAGGGAGACAAGATGTACTCGTACATTCACTAGGACCACAAACTTAAGCTAATGAACTGGTGCTGGGCGTTGAACGTGACGTGAAAATTATTCGAGGATTAGCTATGCTAAATTTTCACATCTAGATTAACTTAAACAAATTTCGAAAGTGGAGCTTAACACTTTATGATATAACAATTTAAGCACCATTAGGAAGAATGGGAAATGCAATCTAAAACTGCGATTTAAAAATGTTTACGTGAATAAAAAAGAGCATTTCCAAAAAGGTTATTAACACTTTGTATCCCGGAGCCGTGTAAACGCGTGATTATATAACCACGCGTTGTGTCTCGGTCTCGTGTTTTCACGTGGTATACCAGCTGTTCAAAAAAGTGCATTTTATTGACATCTAGAGACTTTTATTGGTACTTTTTTGCTGTTGGTAAACTACGTGAAAACACAGGACCAGGACACAACGCGTGGTTGTTATGATCACGAGTTTACACGGCTCCGGGATACAAAGCACAAAAAAAGATATGAGACCCTGTATATG
The DNA here is from genome assembly GCF_059751315.1 of Micrasema longulum. NCBI lineage: Eukaryota > Metazoa > Arthropoda > Insecta > Trichoptera > Brachycentridae > Micrasema > Micrasema longulum. The sequence continues at coordinate 96,047 of NW_028278929.1, read as the reverse complement.
TGCGAACATTGCAATGTGGCTCTCCATAAAGGCCAATGTTCTATCATACAAAAATGACTTGTTAAATTGTTTCAAATAAACATGATAAGTTTTAATTGATTTGACGACATTGGTCGTAGGGAGTCAGAAAAGTTGATGCATGCCACGGATTGGAGATGGATGCATCAACTGGATGTCCAAAATGAAATATAAAAAATAAGGAATAATTTTAAAAAAATATATTTATAGATGACAACCATGAAGTTTCGCATAAATAAATTGTCTATGTTTTTATGAATGTATGTATGTATGTGTATGTGTATGCGCATGGATGTATGTACATGTGTGTGTATGTACATGTGTATATATGTGTGTATACATATATATATATATTTTTTTTTTTACACATTTTACATATTACGAACATTTACACATTACATTTTACACATTTTAATTTTTAAACAACTTTCATTTATGTTTTTCTTCTTCCTTCTCTTTTTTATACTTTCATAATTAACCTTACATATAATTGCTTTATAATATTGAAACTTCACTGGTCCATTAGAATTAAGTCTAATTGTGTAAAATATTAAACTTTGTAACTGTACTGTATGTTTCCTAAATAAAAGAAAATAAAAAAAATATATACATATATATGTGTGTGTATATATGTGTATGTCTGTAGTTATGTGTATCAAAATGTGTATACGAATAAGTTTATATTTTGTTTGTCTGTGCTCTATATTAATTTGTCAACTATTATAATATATTTAAATGTAATTACCTAGCTTGGAACGGGGTATGTACCCTTTTTAGCTGGGCAAAGTGAACATGGAATTGTATTTTGATAAAGAGTGTGAATAAATAAATAAATTTAACCCAGTATTTTCATAATTGTGACACTTTTAAAAAATCCTTCATAAAGCATGAAATTTCACAAAAATGGGCCGGGCACAGGGTGAATTCCATGTGTATTCGGCCGGTGCTGTAAGTGTTTAGTATTAATTTATATGTAACCACTCAGTGACTATAATAATAGAGTCCATAAAAGTTTCTTAACAAAAAAAGCATCTAAAAGACCATTATATTTGTACCTTAGGGGCAGACGGATGCAAATTTAAACGTCAAATGTTCAACAAAAGCCTAAGGAATCTAATTTCTCTACGTGATTTCTAATAATTAAAAGCATTAACTTATATTTTAAGTATCTTTGTTTCTTTCATTATAAGACTTACATTTCTTCAAAATCAATAGGCATGATCATAAACTGGATACGAAAATCGAAATGTCATTTCATCGTATTCCGGATTTGAAATTGAAATATTTGGGTAAATTATAAGAACGCTAATGAGCATTTTTATTTGTAAGTAAAAAATAAATAAATATTGCGAAAACATGAATGAAAGAAAATAAAAGGAAAAAATAATTGAACAAAAATACAGGAAAAAGAAATGGGAAAAAAGTGAATAGAAAAAAAATTGAACGGAAGCCGAAAATTAACAGAAAGAGCAGATAAAAAAAATATTAATGAAAGAAAAAGAAGAAAACCTCATATTGAATATTATTACTAATAAGCAATAGCATTTTATAAATTGTACACAGTTCTTGCGAAATTCTCTTAATGTAGTCAAACCTTTCCAGTCAGTTTTCCTCATGGCTTTATTCATTATTTTCCTAATATAACATCGTTTAAACGAAGCGAACGAGTTTTGCATTATCGATAAAAATCTTTAAAAAATCATTGGTACACCTTAGATGCAGCACTACGCACCCGTCTTGTGTGCCATTCAACCTAAGTTCCGGAACTTAATTCATATCATCATCATACCCTTTCCGCTATAAATGATGCATACGGTACTGCATTCGTACACTGATCTCAGCATATCTTGATATTTTTTCTTTTTTTTTTTACATGAAGTTGAGATTTTCAGTCTAACGCTTCAGGTGCCGGTCCAAGGACTATGAAATATGCTAGTGTAAAAACACATTTTCAAATAAATATCGACAAATTTAACTTGCACTCAGTAAATGTGAGCAGCGTTAAATGGCGAAACACAGCTTTGAATTCACAGTAAACTGGCAAAGACAGTTAGTATTTTTTACTCTACGCATTTTTCACGGCAACGTTGACGCGACAACGCTCATTTTTCAAAACATAATTTCAGACTATCGTTCTATGAAGCATCATCTCTATTTTATTGTACCTCGGTAAAGTAAGCGTTTTTTTTATGTGTGAAATTGCAAATTGTAAAAAAGCAGAATGTGCGACTATCAGGGGGCGCCTGCATTTTGTTTGTTAAGTAGTGAAAAACAAAATATAAAAGATTTTTAACTTACATTTTACGGTCAGCTTGCTCCAACATACAGCACATAGCATCTGAGGACTTAAGCCTCTTTGGCGTGGCCCGTGGTTAGCTAGCTTAGGCTTAGCTGGTTAGGTAGCTTTTTACTGAACGAGAAAAGCCTCCCGAAGGAGCTCTCTGTTATCTGGAATCCCGAACGGAGACGACTGTTGACGGCCATGTTCCTCATAGAGAGTAAAAAGTGTTTTTGCACTTATATTTTTCATAATACCAAAATTGGTTCGGAAATTTGAGAAATATTACACAATATTCAGAAATATTTAAAAAACAATGCCGCTACCTTTTTTTCATCAATTAAATGTAAACACTAATGAAATACGTATTTTAATAAAATAAACAGTATAAATTATTAAAAAAGAAATTAAATTATTGTATAAATAATTCATTAATATAAAATACATCTTATATACACATTTACACCAAAAAAAGACTGGTGAAGGCCTTAGTTTTCTCAGTGTTCATGTAGTGATGGAAACTGGGGGAATCTGAAAAGAAAAAAATCGAAGCTTTCGAAATGTGGTGTTAGCGGCGAATGTTGTGGACTCCGTGGACGGCCAGACGTACAAATACATCTTTACTCCAGGAACTGGACATAAGAGAGATACTAACATCCATGTGCGAGAAAAGACTCCTGCATTTCTTTGGGCATATTTCCAGGGGGAACTCTGATAGTTTGGAGAAAACTATTCTCCTGGGAAGTGTCGAAGGGACAAGGTCGCGTGGACGTCAACCGACAAGAAGGAGCGGCACAGTCACATAATTATCAGAATCATCACTGACGAATGCCTATAGAAGAGCACAAGACCGTTCCAGATGAGGGGAGACTGTCCACAGGCGAGCCATGCCTGGAGTCAGGCGTAATCACCATCCTCAGACATAAGGCACGAATTGAAGAGAGAAATATACACATTGTGACATCAATAAAATAAAATTTACAATACAAATTATTAAAATTAAATCATCGTAAAAAATCATACAGCGCGTTAGCCAATCACGCAAGAGGTCTCGGGTTTGATTCCTGAAATATTTTTTGAAAAGTGTGCTTTCACACAAAAATATTTCTTAGTCCCTGGACTGGTACCTGAAGCGTAAGACTGATCATCTTACCTAAATGTTACAAAAATTGACCAAGATACACTGCGATTGGTGTACCAATGCAATGCCCCATGCTCTATTAGGTGAGGGAAGGGAATGAAGATGATGGCGAAATTCATTAATTGATATAAAACGATTAAAAACAACAAATAAAATACTAATTGGCGGCCTCCGTGGTATAGTCGTCAAGACGCTTGACTCACACATGGGAGGTTCCGGGTTCGATTCCCGGTGAGAGCACAAAAATTAAATGTGATTTTTCTCAAGCCTTGGTGTTCTGTGATGTAATTCAACACTGTAATTGGGCCTCCTGGCCTGTTGTGGTGCAAAAAAAAACTAGTAAAATAATCACGGAAATAAAACTAGCAATGCAAATTATCAAAATTAAATTATTTTGAAAATGAATATAATAATAAAAACACATCTCATACGTCTTAAACCTAAACAATCCATTTTCGAAAATGTCAATCTCTACTTTATTTAATACTGTTGTATAATCTATACATTCTTAATATTCTATTGAAAAAGGACTCATTATTCTTATACCAATCTATGTAAAATGTTGTTTGGTTCCTTAAGGTATGACCATTGGGAACACTAATTTTCATATTACTCAATTTGCTTGAACTTTCCACTTTACCATTAACAATTTTATTTAAATACAAGACATTTACCTTTCTTCTTGTTTCTAACGTTTTGAAGTGAAAGCGTTGAAGTCTCATTTCATAAATAATGATGAGAAAAGGTGATGAAATTATTATTTTTTTCTTGCGGTGCCTTGTCAGGTTCTCCCGACGTTGGCAATCACTACAGCAAAAGCATCTTGGTCCTGCGCTACTTTGATATTCCGCAGCCAGGACAACTGCTTGTTGGATGTACTCGCCATAGTGATTCCTGGGAAAAGATGACCTGAGTGGTTTCCCGTTGCCTTCTCTTTTGGATTTTCCTGTGGGGTAACCTTTCCTTAGCCGATTGGTTCTGGTTTGGGGGCGCCAGAAACTCGCCTTCCATCTTTTTGTTATCTGCTGTGATCACACCGTTATGAGTGTGATTCCATTGCCCAGGGTCCGAAACGTGGACGCCAACAAGTTGGACTAGTCAGTAGTGTTGCCGGTGGAATGCAACTGGGCGTTCACAGCATTTAATAGAATCACACCCTCCAGCAAGATGTGACTCACTGCGACCCTACTGTCAGTTGAAAACTTCGAACTCAGTTTGAACTCAATTATTTAATTTATATAGAATATCATAAATTAAACACAATTTTGTCAATGAATTGAATTCTAGTAAATTATCAGAATTCGATTTTTAACACAAGGGTCATTGATTGTTTTGACACTGCGTTCTCAGATTTTTTTTTGTGCTTCTTTTTAAAATTGCATAATTCACTAGATTATTAAGGCTTTTAAGGCTCCTTACTAAACTATAGTTATTAATGACAAAAAATACAAAGTAACTTAAAATAAATAATTACGTATTCAAAATAAGAAAAACGATAAAAAAAAAGAAAACCGCAAAAAAACTTTAAAAAATAATTAAATATAAATCAAATATCACATTATGTAGTTATAAACATACAGTATCCGGCAGTTAATAAAGTATATTGTATTAAAGAAAGAGAGAGAGAAAATAAATATTTTTTTAATAAATTATAATAATAAGGAAAGAAGTAATAAAAGATTATTTTTTTAATTAACATATTACAACAGAGATGGAGAACATTTTACAGAAGAAAATATGAAAGTCTAGGCATATACAGGGCTTATGACCTTTCGTTGGGTGGTTTGAGTGGCCACTTTACACACTGCGTAACATTCACCATTTTTTCGGTTTAAACGTCCATATTTCTTCAAATTTTCCATCTGTTGATTTAAGTGAAGTTTTTTTTTTTATTTGGAAATTTATTTATTAACCCTTACGGATTATAACATTCACTTTACAAAAAATATATATGTAATTTTTTTATCATACTCTGTTGTTGATAATAATATTTTTTACATCTTTTGAAAAGTATGTCGGAGTCATTTGTTTATATTTGTCTGGTAGTTTATTGTATAATTTTTAGTCTCGAACTGTCCTTGTCTCTTATTTTTAATACTTTACTGATATTCTCGCATTGTTATGTTAAAGAGCCGAAACCTTTATTGCTGTGGTGAGATTCATTTGATCGAATTATTTCACATACTAGGCAACGCCTGAAAACAATTTTAAAATGGACTAATTGGTTTTATTGCAATATTTTGAGTTTGTCCAAATCTTGTAGACAAAAGTCTGTATTTCACACAATTAATAATTATATTTCATTTTATTTAATTAATTACTTTACAAAATAATCATTGATAATAATCAATCTGCCACTAATTACTAAAGTGTACAAGTTCGTGCCTTACCCTGCATTTACTTGTATAAATACATACGTATAGATAATTAGATGGTGTTATGCAAAAACGCGTCACGCCACACTAACCTCAAACTAAGATTATTTTTATTTTTATTTATTTATTCACACTCTTTATCAAAATACAATTCCATGTTCACTTTGCCCAGCTAACAAGGGTACATACCCCGTTCCAAGCTAGGCAATTACATTTTAATATATTATAATAGTTAACAAATGAATATAGAGCACAGACAAACAAAATATAAACTTATTCGGATACACATTTTGATTCATATACATACAGACATACACATATATACACACATATATATAAATATACACATATATACACATGTACATACACACACACGTACATACACCATGCGCATACACATACATACATTGATAAAAACATAGACAATTTATTTATGCGAAACTTTATAGTTGTAATCTATAAATATATATTTTTTTAATTATTCCTTATTTTTTATATTTTATTTTTGACATCCAGTAAGGTTCTCCAATCCGTGGCATGCATCAACTTTTCTGACTCCCTACGACCAATGTCATGAAAGAGCGAGGTCAACACCTTCCGTAACTTGACAACACTCCCGTCTTTCCACGATTCTGGCAAAAGGTTATGGACCTTTTTGCCTACGTAATAGTGTTGTCTCGATGCCAGAACAGTGTTGACCCCTTCACTTAGTATCAGATCCCTATTAGAGTATCTTGTATTATGGTTGTGGTTGACGCTTGGGTAAATGTCTCTGTTAACTTAATTTATTATTTTATTTTAGTACAGAACAGCTTTCGTTTGTTATTTTTTATAGCATTTTATAATAATTAGTTACCCACTAAGTCTAATGACTGTTTAATGGGACATCATTTTTTGCATAGGTTTATTTTACACATTTATATTTTATACAATTATTTATTATCTTTTAACAATCACTCTGAAAAATATAGCAGTTATTTCTACGGTTTTTTTTTTCAATTGAAGATCTTCCAGGTTAATGGTGGTTTTCGGAGATTATTTTTTACCATATTGATGTGCCATATAAATAAATATTTGAAAAAAATATTTTTTTATGTTTCTGATTCTATATTTGTGGTGATATACTCATGTGTCTGGGTCAACTAATTGCTTGTCCCGACTCAACACAGGACTTTTAGTCCCATAGAGTTGGGACTTATGTCTCAAATAATGTTCAAAAAACTTATGTATGTAAATAAATAAATAAATAAATAAATTGAGCGACCTTAAAAAACGAAATTTATTATTCGTTCTCCGAAGTAATTTATAATTTGAGGAACGACCAGGAAACCCTTAGTTTTTAATCTAAAAATGTGAGTATGGGAAACTCTTTTTTTAAATTCTGGATCAGCAAAGTGATTTACAATCAATTTGTAAGTCACAAAGTTGTTTTACCGGCAGGACATTACGGAATTTAAAATAGACACCTTCGCCCATTCGTTTTGCCTGACGGACGGATCATGCTATTCCGTACAATCCCCTTAAACAGTCTTAATTATCATCATCATCAAAATCATAATTCCCTCTTCCGCACCTTATAGTGCATGGGCCACTGCATTATTTTCGTTACATGAAGATAAGATGATCAGATTTACGCTTCAGGTGTCAAGGGACTATGAAATATCCTAGTGTTAAAACACATACACTTATTTGTTTATAAATTTGTACAAACCACTTAATTTTATTTTATTACACTTCGACCGGTTTCGAGGTCAGGAATTTAACTAACTTATAATTACACGCGTTGCTATTTATATAATAAAATATTGTATGAAAGAGACAGAAAATTGAAAGAAAGAGAGAGAAAGAAGATAAAATATTATCATAACGGGAATAGTTTTAAAAGAGGACTCGAAGTTAAATTTAATTGATTATTTATTATTTGAAGTTTTTGATTAATGGCTTTACTAATTTCTAATCGTTCTAAATTATCTAAACGAAAACCATTTTTATTGACATGCAAAATTTCTACACACGTTTCTTGATTAAATTCATGGTTTTCGGATATAAGATGATTTGCAAATTCTGAAAAATTATTATTACTCAGACATCTTATATGTTCTTTGATTCTAACTTTAAATTTACGTGAAGTTTTTCCAATATAGAAATTTGGGCAATTTAAACAATTTAATTTATAAATTCCCGAATGATTTAATTTATCATCCTTATCTTTACAATTTGTTAATATTTTACCTATGTTATTATTAGTATAAAAAGCTGGCCTAATATTTTTGGGTAAAATTTGTGCTATATTATTAGAAAATGAATAAATGTACCAAATTTTTCTTTCTCATTTTTATTGGAAATATTAAAAAAAATAAAAAAAAATTAACGTGGTTTATACAAATTTATAAACAAATAAGTGTGAAATGTAATACCACAAAGTGAAAAATGTTTTTGATAACAATAATATAAAAACACATATTTAAATAAATATTTTATGTCAACTATGCCGAGAATCGAACCCAAAACCTCTTGCATGTACGCAAACACCACGGACATTATTATTAACAATACGTTAAGCATCTTAAAACAGTGTTACATTTTTTTTAGCCCGTTTGAATGACTTTTGGTTAACACATTGAGGTATTACAGAAAATTTGTAAGTAATTCGTAAACTCATCAAAATATTGTTTCAAAATAAGGGGATCACTTTTAGATCATGATTCTGACAATCAATGTTTTTTTCGATTTTGTGGTTTGGCCCATTTTTTCATAACACCATCCAATTAATTTGCAACGTTAGCAGGTGTATGTGCTTTACATTTTGTGTCAGTATTAGTGTTTTCGTGTTTGCGCGTATGCGTGCGGTTAAGTCTATGTGTGTAAGTAGACCTACGTGTGTGCATATGCATATATAAATTGTAGACACACACATACTCACGCAGAATAGTAATAACGTGACAATTGCATTTCAAATAAAACAAGACGGGTATGTCGGGTCTAATCGAATCATAGCAAGACTTCTTAAACTTTGTAATTAATTTTCATAAATTTTAATTTTATTAACAACTCAAAATTAATACAACTTTCGGTCAAAGAGGATTAGCCTACTAAAGTACTCAATTAAAGTGTACAATCTACTTCCATTGTCCATAAGATAGAAAACTCTCCTATCGTGAACACATTGATAATATTTTAAACAAATCTCTCAAACTTCTCGGTTTTATCAATAGAGTGACGGCGGACTTCAAAAATATTAATACCATCAAAACTCTTTATTGCTCACTAGTTCGACCCCATCTAGAATACGCTTCTCCTATTTGGTCTCCATTCTACAGGACTCATATTGACCATATCGAGTCTGTCCAACACCGTTTTCTAAGAAAAGTGGCATGGTTGCTCGGATTACAAAGGGGTTCAAATTTTTATTTTGAAATAGAGCAATCTCTTAATCTGTCTTCATTGGAGAGACGTAGAACTGAGATGGACCTTATATGCATTTTCAAAATACTTAATGCTATAAGTGATGTCCCATCTCTGTTGCAATCAATTTATTTTCATGTTCCCAACCGTGTCACCAGAAGTCAAAATCTGCTATTTATAAAATGTTCTAAGAGCAACTTTGGTTTTTATGTCCCAATGTCCAGAATGTGTAGATTAGTCAATTCATCACACGAATTAGAATTCTTTGGGATAGATCTTCCGGCTTTTCATAGATCTCTTCGCGACTAAACAGTATGGGATAAAGTTGGATTGGCATGGTTCAGCTCGAAGTCTTAGATCTTTCGTTTTTATGAATTTATTGTACACAATTATTGTTTTGCCCTTGGTTTGTCTTTGCTTAATAGTTTTATGTTCTTTTTGTTTAGTTTATTGCATTTATGTTTCTTTATGTAACTGTTGAAATTGGCTTAGGCCGTATAAATAATCAATAAATAAATAAGGACAATTAGTAAGTGGATACTTTCAATATAAAATAGCTATTTAGAAATGGATAGTGGAGGTGGGTTGCGCACGAATCGACGATTGAAATAAGCCAAATATTATGAAATTTATTATTATTATTACCAAATATTATGATTATGAAATTTTGTCTGCAAGTTTATACGTCTGCAAGTTGTCGGCCTCGTGGTGTAATGGTCTGCGCGTTTGTCTACTACGCAAGAGATCTCTGGTTCGATTCCCGACATGGTTGATATGAAATATTTATTTAAAATGGTGTTTTTTCACTAGAATATTTCATGGTCTCTAGATTGGTACCTGAAGCGTAAGAATTATCATCTTACCTTTATGTAATAACAATGGTCAAGTTATGCTGCAATTGGTGTATCAATGCAGTGCCCTATGCACCATTAGTTGCGGAAAGGGAATAATGAAATGATGATATTTATATGAATTTATTATGTTTTTTATGATTATTTTAGTTTATTTGGCATATTATGTTTACGATGAAAATTAGATTAATTACGTTTTTATTTTCTTATTATGTTAACTATGTTAAATAACTAATTGAACGCATGTTTCAATATACGTATTGCAAAATGTTTCCCTCGGCACGGGACACCCCAGCGAGGGAACATTATCCTATATAAAAAAAATAATACAACATTGTAAAAGTTTAAATAAACAATCAAAAATCACTTCGTGGTGTACTGGTCAGCGCAAAGTTTTGCTTTATATATATGTAAATTTTCCAATAAAAAATTATTTCTCTTTTTTTTCTACAGATTTAAAACCACTGAGGCCTCCAGCCAAAAAATAAACAAGTCGCCTATTCGATATTCGAATTTTCTTTCCATCCCTGCCAAAACCGTCTCTCAGGTACGGCCAAGTGTCACTTTCAGGGGATAATGCACCCTAACACACTCGGGATTTACGGCGAGACTCGCGTTCCGCGGACGAGGCACTTGGCCGGTTCCGACGTTCGGCCGATAATAATTTGCGACGGTCTATTTAAAAGTGGAAGCAGTGCGAAAAACAAAAGTCGCCAAGAAAGAGACGGATTTATATTTGGGAAAGTCTAGAGTGCTTAGTGATTAGGGAGATTTTGAAAAACACCGCAACTCGTAATTTTAAAATTTATTATCATCATCGAACCCCCCAGTACACATTTAATGCAGCGTACATCAATCACATTTAACATTAAGGTAAGGTGACCAGCCTTACGCATCAAGTGGCAGTCCAGGAACATTAAATATTGCAGTGTAGAGCCACATCTTTAATCAATGGCGGCCTCTGTGGTGTAGTGGTCAAGACGCTTGACTCACGCACGGTAGGTTCCGGGTTCGATTCCCGGTGAGAACACAAAAAAAAAAAGTGATTTTTCTCAAACTTGGGTGTTCTGTGATGTAATTCACAACTGTAATTGGGCCTTCTGACCTGTTGTGGTGTAAAAAATACATATATATATATTTTTTAGGAAACATACAGTACGGTTATATGGTTTTATATTTTACACAGTTAGGCTTAACTCTAACGGACCAGTGAAGTTTCCACATTTTATTATAATTATATCTTAGGTTATTGATGAACTGTTTTTTTTTTAAGTACAAAAAAGAGAAGGAAAAAATAAATAAATGGAAGTTGTTTAAAAATTAAAATCAAAGTAAAAAAGTGTCATGTTGACCTTCCCAGGAATCAAACCCGGGACCGCTACGTATGTTTACCTGAGAACAGCCCTTAAGTCAAAAGCACTGGTCTAAGATTCTGTTTCACACACGTAACGGTATTCTCAATCCGCCCGGACACAGAGAAAAATTCGCTGAAGTATTACAAAAAGAAAGCGATGAATAAATTCGTATTAAAGGAGGTTCTATATTATCTTCTCTAAAATGTTCTTCATCTTTTTTGTAATATGTTAATATTAACAGCTCCCCAAGAAACTGAATCCAGTTCTTGTCTACAAAACTTTGGACAAACCTTAAATATTATTGTTAGAATAATTGTTTAATAAAGTAGAGTACGTAAGCGAACATAAACAATGCGAAATATCACCAAAGACTAGCATAAAGTATTAATTTCATAGCTCGTACTTTCAAAGTCATTTTGTAACAATCAAAAGGGTTAATAAAATGATAGTTTGTATTATACTTTCTAGCAAAGCACACAAATGGAGAGTTCTGGGTATAGTTTGTACGAAAGAACGGTACATGGAATAAACAGTTAGATGTGTGATGAGTACGGTAGCCAGGAGTGTTGAAGGCTAATTTTGAGCCCAGATCTGGGCTATCTATTGCGATTACAGTATTTTTATGCTTTGGAAACATATTCCAGATATCGATATAGCCTGCAAATTCATTGTCTAGGTTTTGCATTTGATATAAAGGAGTATTGAATCCAGAAACTGTCAGGGTTTTATTCTTTTTTTTCTATTTCTTCAGCCTTATTCTGTCCACCGCTGGATAAAAGCCTCTTCCTAACGTCTCCATTCCTTTCTATTAAGCGCTTTCATCATTTATGTTTTACCGGCAATAGAGGTGATATTATCGACACATCTTTTCTGTGGCCTTCGAACACTTTTCAGATTGCTCATTTTCTCCACTTTATTATTCTGGGTGTCCACCTGCCATCCCTAGCCAAGTGTCCTGCCCACTGCCATTTCAATTTCGCTGCACGATCCATTATATCTATAGCTCTGGTTCGTCACCTTATTTATTCATTTCTTACTCTGTCTCTTAGACATACACCGAGCATCTGTCTTTCCATGGATCGCTGTGCGCCTTTTAATATCTTTCTACTCTTGTTGTGTTACAGATATGGGTAGTCACCGGCTATTGCACGATTCATATACTTGTCTTTTTAAGCAACCGGCCTTTATAATAATAAAATATTTTATGGTTTCTCGTGTTTCTGGTTGGAACATAAAGATTGGTCATTTGCAACCACAAGGGACAGTCTAGGGTTCTGAATCTGTTTTACATTCATAACAGTATTCTTTATCCGTCCGGACATAAATAAAAAAAGGTTAGATAAACAGGCGTAAAAACATGTAAAATGTATAATGCATCATATAATTTTCATTTCTACACACCGTCATAGGGTGTGTAGCAGGCGCGTTCCGTCCATAGGTACTGTGGATGCGACGCATCCCTTAAAAATTTAAAAAAAAAAAAACAAAAAAAAACATTATAAATACGAAATAAAACCTTCAAAGATGTCTAAAATTATCACTTAGAACGTTCGAGTGCACGCGATTCAAACAATATCTTCATTATACATACCTAGCTACATATTCGTATTTCCTTTATCAACGTACGTACTGAATATCTAGATATCTTGTTCTTGATAGTAGTTGTTGTATACGTGGGATGCTGCTTGTCGAGTTGCGTCTAGTTCCCGTAGCAATTGTCCAAATTACATACGGTCATAAGGTTTTAGTTTTCTCTTTCGAGACTCGGAGAAATAAGAAGCATCCAACTTGTATAATGCAAAGAAAAAACGACTATTATAACGTTTATCATAGAGTTTAAAGCAGCGTATTATTGACACTTGGCCCAAATTTAAGAACGATTGTCTCGGGTTTTGTTTTAGGTGTTTTGATGTTCATATTGTTTATCTCCTTTTCACACCTACGGGGACCGTCCTGGAAGACCATCGATGGCGATCTTTCAGCTCGGCGGACGTTAGACGAGGCGAGAGTGCTGGCTTACGATAAGATTTCCCGGAGGCGTCTGGTGATGTCCACATGTTCTACTTAGGAGTGGAAAAAAAAGAATAAATTAATAAAATTTACAGCTTCACCTCTAGACGCGCCTGTGCTCCGTCAAATTATTGATTGTCAACTATTAATATTATAACTTTAATGGACAACTTATATCGAGTATTAAATAATTCTGAATAAACCTACTAGAATAAGGAACACGACGGTTTTTTGCCAGCGTCCTTACTGATAAAAGTCACCGCACGCGCTTGGTGTGTAGGCAACATTATAAAGGATGAATTCAATTTATTCCATATACTTGGCTTTTTGGGGAAATGGGTAATCCTTGTGTGAAATAATGATATTTTTGAATAGCGTAAGATGATACTTGGTAGAACCCTTTTGTTCTAAAAACAGATCGCATATCCCGTATCCACATAACAAGAATCAGGTAAAAAGAAGGTGAATATATAACTTCCCGTCGTTTCATTTATGTGATTTCATAATTCAATCTATTGTTTTAGTCTAGAGGGAGCTCCAAGATTATTTTCCACTAAAAATTATACAAAATAAAAAACACAACTAGATTTTAAAAACAATATAACGCTTTGCATTATCTACTTAACGAATTGATATTTTAATACTGAATATAGACACACTGTATCTGAACTATGATATTTACATAAATAATAAAGTATTACTCATTAAACCTTCTCTCCAAAATTAATAATCATATCCCCTTTAGCGTGATACAAAATAAATATTTATTCCATCTGCCAGTCTGTAGCACTAATTATGCACAACACTATTTTCTCCATTGTTCTCGTTCAAATATTTTTTCTTAATTTTATTTTAATTTTATTTATTTTGGTTCACAAACAATAAACAATACATATGACATTGGTATAATTATCACAAATTGTTATTTTAGGTGTTGTTCATCAATTATATGTGAACTCAGCATGCACAAATAAAGAAGAAAAAAAAAGTTTACAATAGATAATTTTTTTAATTGCTAACTAAAATCGACAAAATTGACATTCCGGTGTCCCGTTTTACGCACCCCAAAATTGAACCAATTTAGCTGTTTTTTTAAAAGAAAAAGTATTAGAATAAGTTTTAGTGTGTCTTTTGCTTTTTCAAAAATAGTTATAATATTTGTATCCCAAAACGACAGATAAAACTTAAAAAAAGGTTTTTGGATAGTCTTATGTCCCATAATAAACTCTTTATCAACACTGCTTCTGGTTATTATCTATAATGTGAAAGTAATTGCTTTTGTGCCATAATCCAGGGAAAAAATACGGGAATACGTTTGTAAAAAAAAAAGTCAGGCCACGTGTCCTCTTGAGTCCATGGTCTGTGGAAACAAACCAACAATTATTGAAGCATTGGAAGCCAACATGGCACTTACCATTTCGGAAATAACGCTGGATTAGTTAGAAAAATTGGTTAAAAACTGGACCAACAGAATGCACCACGTAACGTTGAGGAGTCAGATATCTTTTTTTTTTTTTTAATGTGTACTTTTTTTTAAGTATAATAATTTCATATACACTATATTGAGAATCAAACCCGAGTCCTCTCGCATGGTAGACAGACGCGCTCAAGGGAAACATTTTTTTTTTAATGCCGTTTACGACGGTCGGAATGTTTTCCGTTTAATTCTGTTTCACTTTCATTTGTTGTCTCACACTGCTAACAATGGCATGCCCATATCAGACCATCGTAACTCCACTTCACCACGTGAGGCTAAAGTGCTCGCCCTGTCAATATTTAGAATTCTGACTTACTACTTCTAATTATAGACACAATCTTATTTTATTGTGCTAGCATATCGTTGTTGGCATTCGTTGTCATTCTAATTTTTGCACGATTGCCATATTTGGCTTTGAGTTTTTTGACGATGATTAAAACAAGTACATCATGTTTAAAATAATATCTTTCTCGCCACGAAATAAACCTATATAATTCAATCACAAACTATAAATTATTTCCCTTTCGATGGTTTCGTCAATAAAGGATCTTGACATTACTTTAAATGGTAAACATTCCTATAATGAACACATTGATAATATTGATAACTCACACTTCTTGGTACTCGTATCAATAGAATGACGACGGGTTTTAAAAGTACTAATAACATCAAAACCTTTTACTGCTAAGTAGTCCAACTCCATCTAGAATACCGTCTGACTAACTTGCAAAACTCTAATCTCTGAAAATATTTTTTTTACAGGAAGGTAAAAAAACAGTATAATTTGTTAAAATTACCCTGTTCTTCCACCCTCCTGAAATTATTTTTTTTGTAGATTGGTGTTTTGCAAGATAGTCAGACGATATGCTTCTACAATTTGTTCACCATGATATAGGAATTATATTGACCACATCGAGTCTGTCCAACATGGTTTTCTAAGAAAAGTGGTTGGTTGCTAGGGTTGCAAAGGGGCAATAATTCCTATTTAGAAATATACTCAATCTCTCAATCTGTCTTTATTGGAGAAACGTAGAACTGAGATGGACCTTATATGCATTTTCAAAATACTTAATGCTATAAGTGATGTCCCATCTCTGTTGCAATCAATTTCTTCTCATTTTCCCAGCCATGTCACCAGAAGTCAAATCTGCCATTATCAAATCTTCTAAGAGCAACTTTTGTTTTTATGCCCCGATGTCTAGAATTTGTATATTAGTCAATACGTCACTCAACCTGGAATTCTTTGAGATTGATCTTCCGGCTTTTCGTAGATCTCTTTGCCATTCACACAGTGTAGGATGAAGATGGATTGGCGTGGGCTAACTCGAAGTCTTCTTTATTGATCGTGTTTATGAAAATATTGAATACCATTTTTTTACAACATAATTTTATATTATTTTATTATGTTTATTGTACATATATTTCTTCATTATATGACCGTTGTAATTAGCTTAGGCCGTATACATAATAAATTAATTTAAGCGTGCAAATTCTTTAAAGTAGACAAAGCGTTTATAATGTAATAATAATTACATTGATTTAAATATAAATATGTTTGCAACGTTAACGATTTGCTAATTAATGTTAATAAATCTAATGTGATGATTTTTGTAGATGAAAGAACGTATGATAAAATGTGAGATCTCTGTGAATCCCATCTTGAAATCGGTACAGGAATTGGTGTATCTAGGAAAATATGTTTACTAGGGATGAAAAGACTGGCAAATATATTGAAAGAAGAGTGAGTGCCGATACTAGGGTGAATTAACCTTTGAAAAGAAATGTTTATTGCAGGAGGTGAAATTAGCAGTTCACTATGAACTCCTGGTGGCCCCTTTTGTGTTCTTTGTTTATTAATATACCATAATAAATAAAATAAATTTTCACAAAATTTCTTAAAGAGTCTTCCTTACTGTGCGGTGTTCCAAATTTCTTATTTTCATTAAAATATTATTTTTCATTTCTTCTATACTAATTTTCTTCAGCCAGATTTTGATTTATCTTTTGAAATAATGTTTGTTATCAGTTAACTTTATTTGAAATTGAAACAATAAGGGTGACAGTAGGCTGAATGCTTTCGAAATACGATATTTTAGTCGAATGCGTGGTAAAACTATATACGAAAGGTGCATCAATGTCAAGATCAGTGCAATGGCTGAGATAAGCATTATCGACAAAATGAAAGGAGTTCGGCGTTGGTTTGGACGTGACGAGCGAATGGCCGGCGAAAAAACATCTTAAAGATTTAAGATGCGAATGTTGATAGATGTAGATATTGAGAAAAAACAGAAAGACATGGCATGACTAAATCACAACGATCAACCAACCACTAAACAGCCGGGCGAACTTATCGCCACTTGACTTCCTCATTCAGGATTTTTCACTTGAGAGCCGTGATCGAGTTGATAACACTCGTTAAGTTCTGGTTCTACTATATTTCACATACAGAACTGTATTTATCTGCTGAGACACAGAATATTTATTTACAAAATGTCGGGTAATTAGAAAATGAAACATTTTGTCTAATTAGGATATATGTACTAATATTAAAAATGCAAAAATGTGTTTGTTTGTGTTCCCGTCACGTCTCGTTTTCGTCACGGAGCTACTGATTGACATGTTTTTTTGCATAGGGATAGCCGAAAAAATGAAAAGTAAAATAGGATACTTATTTTTCACCCCGAATTGAAAAAAGTAAAATTAATAAAAATTAAAGTATTGATTTAAAATTAACTCTTTAAATTTCCATAGTAGAGAGATATCAGTTTGTTTTTCAGTTTTAAATTAACAAGGGTCTATGAAATACTGTGGAGTAAATTTTTATTTTATTTATTATAGTAGAACAAAAAATTTTGAATTTATATTTTCTAATTCCTACGAAAACAGTTCATTGCATTGGCCACGCTCCTAATACGTCACGATTTGGTCAAATTTTCAACTGTGTGACCGTTTAAATTTAAATACAACGTGTCGCGTTTTCGCGGAGACGTATATTTTACAAAATATTATTTTTGGTATGTGTATATATATTTACATATTTATACACACACAATTCTGGGTTTTATCCCAAGGGGGAGTAGGTATATTTTTATTTATATCACTACAGAGATGGGTAGAATTTTTGTTTCAAGATTATGGATATTCGAGCGTTTACAGGGCTTATGACCTGTCATAGGTTGGGTTCAAAAAAATATACAAAAACCAAAAATGTCACCGATATGGATATTCGCTAATAAGCGGAATGGGGAATGTTGTAGTATCTACATAAAAGTGGCCACTTGAACCCAACCTATGACAGGTCATAAGCCCTGTAAACGCTCGAATATCCATAATCTTGGAACAAAAATTCTACCCATCTCTGTAGTGATATAAATAAAAATATATTTTACAATTTGATCAAAAAAATTATAAATAAAATCATTTTTCTACAATATCCATATTGATTTTGAAAATACAATTTATTTTTCTAAATCCATTTCACATGTTTTCGTTGCTATTCATAGTACATAATATTTTCCCACTGACTAGCTTTATCTTTCATTTTGGTTTTGTGGTAGAATTTTGGATTTATAAACAGAATAACGATGCGACGTCGCCACAGACTAATAGACCGTCGTATTTTTTTCATAGCGATAGATGGAGGACCGGCAATCGTTACAGGCTACTTTCTGTCCCGAAAAAATATACAATTCTATCAGAAAAACTCTTATTGCTAAACGACAAAAAGAATTAATTACCTAACTAATTTATCTCTAATACCACGTTAGCGAAAAATCCACTCATCAATAATACATTAATTACTACTACTACTACCATCGCGCCATTTCCCCGTAGGGGTAGGCAGAGAGAATGGACTGCCACACACGTCTATCCTGGCATACAATCCTAGCCTCTTCCACATTCATACATCTTGTCATACATGCCCTTCGGTTCTGTCTGCTTTTGACATGACCAGACTTAAGATTTTGGTTTATCTGATCATGCCACGTCTTCCTTGATCGTCCTCGTCTAACGTTACCGTTTATTTTCGCCATATATACTTTTTTAACCCTTAGACTGCTAAACAACGATATATCGTTGTTGTTAATCCCTATCATAAAGTTCTAACTAGACTGATGCTGACGTCATAATCCCCAAAAGGGTAAATGAATTCGGGAACTGCTTGTTGCACTTAACCGTCAGTGGTATAAAACATTTTCAAAACATAAAAGTTACTTATTCGACGGGTTATTATTCAATTTCGTACCTATTTCAGCCCTACGGAAAATTTAATACAAAAAATGTTTTCTTACGCGCGGTAAAAATTCGAACATAAAATTGTACAACAAAGTTTCTTGAAAATTAATAAAAAATAATATAAAATACTTTAATAAAAACGAACTACTTTGAACGACGTCACTTGTTCATATGAATCGTCCAAGATATATTTTACTCAAATTTTGTTTAGCATGCATTGATGGAAGTGGTAGGTTTGATAATAAGGACACTTTGCCCCGCAATCAACAAAAAAACCATCATAATACTGTCGTTTCAATAATAACTATTAAAACAATGCGCCTTGAGATTGCTGTGCGAGATCATTTTTGTTTGTTTTTATTTTCGATTAAGAAAGGGTTTACAACCGCTGTCCGAGAATGTGTTGCGGGCGGCACGAGTTGTCTATCTTGCTCACTCCACTGGGCTTGAATTAAATATTTATGAAATGGAAGATTTTTCTTGGAATTGCTATTAATTTTTAAAACAGTAGTGTGTTTGGAAAACAACGTATTAGATAAAATATTTTTAAAATGTATTAATATTAAGATTTCTGATTAGATTCTTGAAAAACTGCGTAGCAGCGTAAGGGTTAACCATTCTTTCGTCGTCCATTCGTTCTACGTGACCAAACCATCTCAGAGACCCTTTCTTAATCTTATCAATTATACTTGTCTCAGATTTACACTCTCGCCTGATTTCATCATTCGTAACCCTGACATACATTGATTTCCCACACATTCGTCTAAGAGATCGCATGTTGACCGCGTTCACTCGGCTTTCATCCTTCCTCTGCCAGTTCCATGTTTCACTTCCATACATAAGTGTTGGGACTAAAACTCCGTTGTGCACTACCAGTTTAGCTTCGATTGACATATTTTTATTAGAAATTACTGTGCTTAGTGCTCCGTTCATTTTGTTGCCCGCATTCACTCTTCTTTCAACATCTTTTTCTACATTACATTAATAATATAAATATAAGAAAATAAGAAAGGTACATCCCTGTTATCAAAATAAAAACGAGAATAATAAAATTGCGTAGAAATAATGTTTTCATTTTCACGTTAAATACTTGACGCAAAAATGTCGATAAAGTTCGACGGATCTTTTACCGTCTCTTCGTATTCGTCTCCCTTAAAAGTTTTTTTTTTCAAAATGGAGTTATGAAAAATGTTTCAAAGCTCTTATAAGTCGGTTAACTTTCAAAGGCAACAATAGTTGTTGTTTAATCCTCTTACTTACACCTACTTTTAAAAAAGTTTTGAATTTTTCTGTAATACTTTGAAAGATATATTTTTTACTCAAAAGTTCAAAACTTAGTATTTGTTTTTTTTTTATTATCTATTGAGTTAATTATAAACATGACCATAGAACTTCAGGAAGGCGTGAGCTGGTTTTGCGATAGTAGGTTTATTAAAATCTAAATTTAGGTTTACTAAATTTTGTAAATGTCACTACGTAAACGGATTACAAGGAAATGGAGTGAATGGACTTACCTTAAGGGGAATTTTCTGATTATTGTATTACATTTATTTATTATTAAATCAATTTTTCGTGGCGGATTGTTTTAAGAAAATGATTAGAGGTTTGGTATTTTACAATACGTTTTTGTAGCGAAAGTCGATTAGCGATTCAACACGTATATCTATCGAAGTCAAGGCTGACTCTGACTTCAGGTAACAAATAATAAGTATTATTTGTTTTTTGGAATCTTCTTATAGTTGCGAAAGAGGTTGGTTGAATTTGGCGTTAAAAAAAGAATTAATTAACGCTATGCCCGAAAACGGATTAACTAGAGCTGAAAATTTTTATAATAAGAATTTTTCAAGACAGCTTTTTTTCATTTGGTTCGTGAGTATTTTCAACTCGATTGCTACTCTCTGGTGTTCACCCTAAAAGGAAACGAGTAAAAATTAGTCTAACTAATGTTAGTAAGTATTAGTATACAACCACTTACCGATATGATATTCCATTAATTTGTAATCTAATAAGTTTTCAGTACAGTCCTCTTTTTTAATTAAAAATTAACCAATCGGGTAACCCCACCTCTACCCTCCCGCCTTCTCAACTCCTTACTAATTCTTCAATATAAGATTCAATATTTTTTCATTAAGCTTAGTGCATGTTTAGACATGGTGGTGTTTGCATCACTATAAATCTGCGTATGATATATATATATATATATATCTACTACGGTGATGGTGAAGGTGGAGGTGTTAGTATTTGCATATTGGCGTAGTGTGTTTCCTGACGAAGAGACGGGTACGTCTCGAAACCGGTAGACTAAAAAAGTCGGTTAGTGGTTATATACGAATATTAGTTCAAATGTTTGACCACAAACTTAATGCTTTAAACATAAATAATAAAGAAAAGTCTACCTTCCGTACATGAGGTCTCAGGTTTGATTCCTAGTAATATTTAACTGTAATATTATTTATTAAGGAGTTTCTTTAAATTAATTCCATAATTCCAAGACTGGTATTCACAGCTAAAGATCTTGTCTTCATGTAAATGAATTAACACTCAAGGTCAAACAGCACTACAGCTGCGCTACACCTGCGTCACTCCATACAAAATTTTGTCGCGCAGCGTCGTTGAAGTGCAGCGACGCTATGTTGTGCAGTTTGACCTTTAGGGAATTCATATGCTTTTAACTATCGGTCGGTTTTGATAATTTATTATTAAGTCGTTTCTCTCTACGCTTTTTAATGATTATTTTTTCACTTTATTCACATTTTTCGCTTTGTTCACTTTGCTCACTTTGTTCTTTTTGTTCACTTTGTTCACTAAGTCTACTCTGCTCACTCTGCTCACTCTGAATGTACTGTTCACCCTGTTCACCCTGTTCACCCTGTTCACCCTGTTCACCCTGTTCACCCTGTTCACCCTGTTCACCCTGTTCACCCTGTTCACCCAGTTCACCCAGTTCAACTTTTTAAAATAATATTTTTTTTTTATCTATAACCATAACTCGATTTTTGTTTTTTGAACGATGACTTTATTTCTTTTATTATTGTTAAAGTTTTTTTTGTCGGCCTCGTGGTGTAATGGTCAGCGCGTTTGCCTACCATGCGAGAGGTCTCGGGTTCGATTCCCGACATGGTTAATATGAAATATTTATTTTAAAAGGTATTTTTACACTAGAATATTTCATAGTCCCTGGACTGGTACCTGAAGCGTAAGACTGATCACCTTACATTCATGTAACAAAAAATGATCAAGATACGCCGCGATTGGTATTCCAGTGCAGTGCCCTATGCGCCGTTAGGTGCGGAAAGGGAATGATGATGATGATTGTTAAAGTAGTTCTTTAAACTTGTTTGCTGAATTATTTTATTAATAAATTAAGGTTTATTAAATTAACACATTGCATGCTGTAAACAAGTATAAAAGGTGAAATATGCTGATGATATGTATTGTATGTATGTCCAGTTGGTTGTCATTATTTATAAAATAAATCGTATTTTTATGTGTGCAGTTTGATCCCCAACAACAAATAAAATCAAATAAATAAGTTTTTGACATACCCGCCACAAATCTCCTTTTTATTCTGCAAGTTCTAGAACCAACTATCGTATACACTCGTCTATCTCCAGGCTCCACAGATATGGTAATTAACCGATATTTGATTCTGGACTTGATAGTTATAAATCGAGTTGCGATATTTTTTTTTTATTAATCATTATATTTCATAAATGGTTCATGTTTTTTTAATTCTATACAAATCTTCTTTTATACGTCTAGTAAATGTTATAAAATAAATGCTCTCTAAAAAAAGAGAATAACTCTTGTGCTTTTAGTAAAAGGAGAAAAATCATTTTAGCAATTTTCGTTCTTGGATATAAAATAAGTTCCAATATAAACACAAAGTAAGTTTTATTTTGTTTCTGACCCTAAACGACCAATAATAAAAGGTCACATTTTTCCAAGAACGAGTTTGTCAAAGAAGATACGGTGTACAAATCGATTCAATATACCTCAAAATATGATATTTTCTTCATTTTTACAAAGCGCCCTCGCTACGTGGACGTTTCAATATAAAATATTAAGTTCCTTTCACACTGCTATATATTTAAGTATTTGTGTATGTATAAATGCAATATACAAGATACAAGCTATCTCATATTTCACTTCAATTACTCGTACTTGAATATCCAGAATATTGCTTTATTATTAAAGTGGACACTAAGGACTATTCAATGTTCATTAATTTTCGCGTTTTAGTCTAGATGGGGGATGTATCATTTTAGTTTTATTTATGCAACCCTTATCTATTTAAAAGAAAAACCAACCATTATTTTTCTTAACTTTTTCAGCCCTGGTATTCATTCAAATGTACATGACATTAAAGATTTGTTTACTCCCGTCCTACCGAAATTTAAAATTGGAGTTTATTTTTTCAAACTGGTATCCCTAAATACGTCTGCATTTTTTCTGACTATGTTGGTAGTCGAAATTACACTGAAAAAAACGTTTTTAGTTTGATAACTGGCTTTTAGCTGGTTTGTTTTGGTCTGGAGAAAATTTCTGCCATCCATCTTAATTATATTAAAGACAACATATTTTAATTGAATTAACATAAATATTCTGAGAGATAATAATAACCTATTAAAATAACCATTATTGAAACCTCAATAACTCCCTTAAGGGTGAAATCCGGTCCTTGTCTTCAAATTTTTGTTTATTATGAACAAAATGAAAATATTGTTCAGGAAGTAAAAAAAAAAAAAAATATTAATTTTCAGGCGTTGCTTAATATGTAAAAGAAATATTTCAATTTGATGAATCTCACCTGCATCAATAAAAGCTTCAGCTCTTTAACTACACAAAAATCAACATCCAAAGTCCCTGCTACTTTCCCAGATCCGTTTTAGAGGTCATGTGGTCTGTTTCAGATCCGCACTTTAAAAAAACCATAAGCTTTAATCAATTAAAATTAACAGAAGGAATAATTAAAGAAGCATTGACCTATGTACACCTTCAGTGTAAAGTAGGCACTTTAACCATTCACCGACAGATCATAAATCTTTTAAATGCCTAGACTTACTAGGGTTGTTAAAGTGTGGAGCTCCTACCCCAGTTAGAGATTGACAGAAGGCACAAGGTCGCTGTTTGCGGACAGAGTAGGTTCAATAAAATATTTAGGCATTTATATAGATGGGAATTTAAGATGGACTAATTAAATCGAATAAATTTAAAAAAAATAAAACAGCAAATAACTTTTTTAAAACTATAAGAAATATAATTAGCCTAAAAGAACTTGTAAAAATATATTACGCAATAAGTCAATCAGTTTTGGATTATGGAATAATTGGATGGGAATGTGCAAGTTACACATTGATCAAACAAATAATAATTGCATAAAAAGCTTTAATAAAAAATATCTTAAGAGTCCCAATCAGAACTAGCTCCCTCGGTATATTCGAAAATCCTAAAGTAAAATCTATAAAACAACTTTATGTAAAACTCACATAACACATACGCACATGAACATTATTATTTACCTTCCGTTACAAATACAAGAGTTACTAGATACTCCACCCTGATGCTTCCAAAAAAATAATAATTAATACAACTTTAGGTCAAAGAGGATTGGCCTACTACTAGGTTTAAGTGTACAGTCTACTTTTATTATCCATAAGGACAATTAGTAAGTACTCACAGTATAAAATTGCTATTAAGAGATGGATAGTGGAGGTGAGTTGCACACGATCGATGACTGGATCAAACCAAATAGGTAAAATGTGTGTACTGTTATGAAATTTGATTATGTTTTTTATGATTATTTTAGTTTATATTGTTTATTATGATAATGATAATTAGGGTTAGATTAATTTGTTTTTTATTATTATTATAATTATGTTAACTTTATTAAATAACTTATTTACGACATGTTTCACATTTTGTAAAATGTTTTCCTCGGCACGGGACACCCAGTAGGGAAACATTTTTCTGTATTAAATAAAAGATACAAACAATGTAAAAACAAAAATAAATAAAACATGTTTTTATTGCGTGCGAATAAATAATGAATCATGCGCAATAATAATGAATCATGTCGCGTGAGTGTACTTAGGCGGTGGGAAGTTGAACTGACTGCTCTTAAACTACATGCTGGAACTGGAGACTGCGTTGAGCTGACTCTTCGGGCTGCTGGGCTAACTGACTGTTCGTTCCACGCTCTGTGGTATATTTATAGGCTAAGTTTCTTTGTTCTTCATATCTCCATGGTAGGAACGAAGCTTATGTACTGCTGTACGATGCTCTCGTGTTTTGCGAAATAAAATAGATTTGATTCAATAGAAAACGCTTACTGTCTTCTTTAAGTCGTTGGACTATATTTCAGGTGAAATTATTTGGCAAGTGTGTGTGTCATCAATCAATAAACTATGAACCTCACACATAATTTCGTCTCTAAAATGTTCTCCATCTACGTTATAATATTGTGTATTTTATGTTGTAGCAAGTTTTTTTGCCTTTTAATGAATTAATTAACATGTAAATAATAATGTATTAAAAAATATTGCCTAGCTTGAAACGGAGTATGTATCCTTGTAAGCTGGGAAAATTTTCCAATAAAAATATTTATAACACAAAACGTATAAATAAATTAATATAATAAAAATAATTAATAAAAAAATATTTTGATATTAATAACTCCCTGGGGGTTGAAATACAGTCCTCGTCTACAAATATTTGTACAAACTTAAAATATTGTAGTACTATTTATTTTCATTGTGTTTCAAGTATGTGAGGGTTTTGACTTTGGTCTTCAGAACAATGACACACACGCGCCAAATGATTTTACCTAAAATCTAGAGTTCCTAAAATCATTTTCAACGAGCTGTAAATAACTCACTATTAGAGAATGGGAATCAAGTTGGGGTAGAGTGGGATTTGAACCACGGACCTTTGCTCCGTGAGTCCGAGATACTAACCACAGGACCACAACCCAATTCAAATTAAATTTTCTGAGTTATGTTAAACGAGGTATTAAACAATTTCTCGGTTTATTTTTAAGTCTTTGAAAAACAGGCATAAAATTGATCATCTTTAATATTTTCATACTCCATAAATAATTTTGTATGTTTTTGATCAAAGAATAAAACGTCTTTACTGCGCGAACAAAGAGGGTTAAAAACGCCGCGGGGCGTCGCAACTTGCAACGCGACGCGACGCCGGCGTCGGAGTCGCTGCGAGAAATCTTTTGTGCGTTTACATCAGACCAATTGCACAGGACTTGAGTGTAGAAGCTTTAGTAAGATTTTTATTGAAGTTGCAGCTGGAAACGGCACTAAATGACTTCTAGCTTGTAATTACAAGAAGCTTTTTTTATAAAGGAAACCCTATAGTTTGATTCTTTGACTTTGTAAGTCGAAAACGTTTACGCAAAACAGGACATAAATGAAATCAGCTTCAAAAAGGGTGTTTTTTGTGTTCCTGGTTAGTATGTGACAGCCTTTATGGTGTAGTGGTTAAAACACTTGACTCTAACATAGAAAGTTTCGGGTTCAAACCCCGGTGGTAACAAAAAAATTAATTTTGCTAAAGTCTGGATGTTTTGTGCTGTAATTCACCCTGTCATTGGGCCTAAAAAAAATGTGGTTCAAACTAAGTATTAAGATTACATCAGAGATGGAGAACATTTTAGAGAAAACAATGCGGAAGTTTAGGTATTTTTAAAGGCTTATGTTCTATCACAAGCTGATTTAAGTGGCCATTTTACACACTGTATAACATCGACCATTCTGCATGTGTTTAAGCACATTGCTTCTCACGTGTGTTTTTTTTGTTACGTTTTCTCTGTAATTGGAATTGAGGTCATTTATTTCCCTGACTGGCAGCAATTTGACATCCGCTGGACATTTTTTTTACATATTTTTATTTTGCTTTTTTGTCTGTGTCCAGGCCTATGAAGAATACAGCTCTGAGTGAGAAATAGAACAAGAACCCTGGAAGAAAATTGTCTAACTCGATTGTTACTCTCTGATAAAAGTCCACCTTGCAGTGTAATGCTTTCGCCAACCAAGCTTGGGGTCCTGGTTCAATTCCTGGGAATGGCAGAATGAAATATTTGTTAGTAAGGTGATTTTATGTACTAATATTTCACTGTCCCTTGACTGATTCCTGAAGCGCAAGAATGATCACTTTAGCTTCCTGCAACACGTGATCGAGTTACACTGCACGTACTTTACTAAAGCAGTGCCCTATGCATCATGAGGTGTGAATTAGGGTTTGATAATGATGATGATGGTTTTGTTGTTTACGAACAGGAAACGAATGATTCCGAGTGAGTCCCACAAAAACATGGCTTATAAAGCATAATTTTTATTTCCATAAGTATTAACGTAAGTTTTGTCAGTTTTTTTCCAAATTTAAAAATGATAACCAAAAGTAAAACAAATAATACGTCGTTCGAAAGAAAACTTTCTGTTCTACAAGATGTTATATTTGCTTTTACGTAACAAGGATAACACAATACGAGTACAAGCCTTCAAAATGGAATAAATTGAATCGGGTTGTGGTCATGTGGCAAGTGTTGCGGTCTCACGGATAAGAGGTTTGAGGTTCGAACCCCACTCTACCCCAACTTGATTGCCATTTTTTAATAGTGGGTTATTTACAACACGTTGAAAACGACCCCAAAATCGAAATATTTGGGTAAATAATAAAAACGATTTTTTTTATTTTTTTTTTAAATTTCAAATAGACAAAAGTTAGCATTTTCGACACCTCATTCTGTTCACGTTTGATAGAAGGAATAAAGCTGCCAAAGCTGCTTTGGTTAATTTGGTGTGAATTGTTGATTAATTTGTTGTAAAATAATGATGGCGAATACATACTAATTTATTGTTTTTTTTGTCTTTATTTTTATTTATTTTATTTATTAAAAAAAAAACATAGTAATTACAACAAAAAAAAAATACAAATATAAGGCCAATTATAGATTTCTATACATTACTAAAACAATGTCAAAAAAAGAAGAAAAAAAGCGTACCTTTAAAAATCCACTCCGTATCATTCCACTCGTAAAAAAAAAATTCAATATTAATGAAATAATAAAAAAAAAAAAGTTTTTTGTTTACTCGGAATTAGAAATAGTTTCGCTGGCGGATCCATTCGAAGTAACCTCAGATCAGTATTGATCTCTCTATTGGGAAAATCGGACACAACTTATGTTGGAACTTAAAAAATTATAAATTCATCACAAAAAAAAATATTATCTTTTTTGTGTGATCCGGCGTAAATTAAATTTGTTACGACGCATGACGTTTCAACTACCATTGCAGGAACCATCTTCATCCTTCAAACCAAAGAGATGCATAAACCTAGAAATTACATTGCACGAATAATAAAAGAGGCAACTGAAATACATAGACAACCAAATAACATAAACAAAGACGACGGGCTTAAATTAAACTCAACATGATTCCTTGCACTACGCACTACAAAAATGACACGGAATGTGCTTCTGCCGACTGCGACACGGTACTAGTAGTTAAACACATATGTTTCTTACAAAGCTCACAGTTTGCACTGCAGATGGCTCCTACAATGGTAGCCGTAACGTCGGAACGATTCCAACTTACACGGGCTCGCCCAAAAAAGATACATATTTATAACAATGACCGAAAAAATCTATTCAACAATTTTGACAAATCAGCTAAAATATTGAAAAACTCATTAATTTTAAATGCAATTGTTGCGAACCTATAAATTTAATAAATATTAATATACCAACACGTAGAGCTAGACAAAATAGTCTATATTATTGTCACCCTTCTCAAACCAACTATCTTTGTCACTTACCAATACCGCGTATACACAGACTAGGAAATGAATGTACCTTTCATATCGACATTTTTAACTCGAGTCTCTGTGAATTCAAATAATATCTTTATAAATATTTTATAATGCGCTCTGTAGCTGCAAGACTTGTTGGGATATTTATTTATTGTACAGCGCCCTTGAGGTGATTTTCACAAAAATGGCGCTATAAAAAATATCCAAATATTATTATTATTAACGAATTATTTGCAAAAGCTACTTATGCTAATGATCTGGTATTAATTCATTTTATATTTTTTATATCTTTTGTATGCTGACATACATACTTGTATGTATATATTTTTCTTGTTATTTTTATACCCATGTTTAAATATTGATTTTTCATTTTTGTATATCTAACTAACTCGTTTTATTTTGTATCGTAAAGCTAGGGTTTCCTAGGCCAGCAGTGCCCGTATTTTAACGGCCGTAGTGAACGGTGATGCGGTGGACAGCCGTCGTAGTGGTGACTAGAGAGTGGTTTTATTTTTTAACGGTGTTATCAACACCGTTTTTATGGGAAACCACTCTCTAATCACCGTTACGACGGCTGTCAACCGCATTAATGCTCACTACGGCCGTTAAAATACGGGCACCGCTGTCCTAGGAAACCCGAGCTTAAGAGGCACTTGTTCCATAAAATAAATAAACTTTTTTTTTTGTTTTTTTTCAGACGGGAAAAAATTTGGACTTCAAAAGTCACCAGAATTTTTGCATAAAAGTTTTAGGGCTAAGCCTCAAAAGATTCATTACATTTAAATTAAGAATCAACTTCAAAGCACGCAAAAATTCCGTCAAAATAAAAATTACTGGAAACCTCAAAAACGCCCCATTATCGAGTTATACGAAAGTCAAACTGACATTCATATACGGTGTGAAAGAGATTCCTAAACTTTTTTGTAGACCTCTTGGTAAACTTTTTCTCCTGAACATCCCTCGCTAATTAAACTTAAGTTTTTTTCTACCCACGTTTATTTCTACGTGTGACTTCAATATTTCCTCTTCATTAATTATTAATTTTTATTTAATAATTTAAATTTATGTTTTGCACAACGTCCTACGCTTCGTTGGTATAATATAAAAAATAAGCGCATCTGCATCTAAAGTGTTACACGGTGTGTAAAGTGGCCACTTAAACCAGTCAATGATAAGTCATAAGCTCTGTAGATGCGTCGACTTCTCTATACCTTCTCCAAAATGTTCTACATCTGTGTTGTAATATGTTAATGTTAACAGCGTCCTAGGGAGTTGAATCCAATCCTTGTCTACAAAATAAACTGGAAATATTTTTTTATATTATTTATTTGGACAAACACAAAATATTGTTGATCATTTTGATAATGATAATACATATTCGGGTTGTGGTCCTGTGGCTAGTATCTCGGACTCCCGGTTCGAATCCCACTCTACCCAAACTTGATTCCTATTTTCTTTAGTGAGTTATTTACAACTCGTTGAAAATGGCCCTCAAAATAAAATATTTTGGTAAATCATAAGAGCCTAAATATTTATTTTTCATTAAAAAATAAAAATTATAAAATAGTATATTTAGGGCTCCTAATGTTTGTTGAATTAAAACAAAGTGGGTTTTGGATTTTTATTTCGTCTTAAAAAATCATTTTCATGATAAAAATGGACATCGGAGCTTTATTCACATGGAAAATAGCGTACTGCGATAATTTTTGCATTTTTAACTTCAAAAAGGCAAAAAGTGGACTCACGTGTTTTATCCTCTAGGGTACAGTTATTTTTCTACAAATATTTTATTCATAATATTGTTAAATAAAAGTGTGCTACTGTACTGTCAAAGTTTGTCGGTGGAAACTCTCATTTTCTTTGGGAAACGGTCAAACCCTTCGTGTATAAATTGGAAAATCTAGTTTCACAGAATTTGACAGATGACGTTCGCTGCATTTCCCGCGCCATGTAATAATCACGTTGTGTCGCGTTCAATTATTTCTGGTAGACTTGGCAACACCGACCGGCCCGTTCGATATTTAAATGCCAATCCGACTCAAGCCGCCATTTTGGGATCGAAATCGGATGAAAAATTCAAATGGCGAGGCCAATCGTGGCAGACTGGCAAATTAGTTACAGAAGTACTTGCGTTCACTTATGCTCTCTGCAAACTCTAGTGGACTAGTGTATAATATCTCATCTTTTAATCGCACCTCATACGAAAATAATAAACATTCTTATAGCTATTTAACTTCACAAATATCAACAGATGAAGGAATTGAAGGGAAATAGATGTTCAAACATGGGCAGATTGGTGAATGTTACTCAGTGTGTAAAGTGGCCACTCAAACTAGCTAACTACAGGTCAATCCCTGTGAATGCCTAGACTTAATAATTATAATAATGATATTTGGCTGATTTAAATAGCGCCATTTTCGTAAAAAATCCCCTCAAAGCCGCTTTACAATTGTTTACCTAAACGTATATTCTGACTAAACTATAGTGATATATTATATTTCCAGGTTTAAAATTGAGGGTATGATAGTCTAAAGAAGTGGAATTTTAGTTGGGATCTGAACCGACCGGGACTGTCAATGATTCGTAAGTTTGAAGGCAATTGGTTTCAGGCAGAGGGGCCGGCAGCGGCAAAAGCACGATCTCCAAATCTAGTATTTGGGAAGCGCCGGATTTTGACAAGTTTTCCTATTCCTGAGTCAAATGCTGACCTAAGAGTAGACTTTCTTTGACATGTATTTTCCCTAATACAAAGCTCCCATAGGTATTTTGGAGCCATTTCATGAAGAGATTTGAATACTGTCCAGCAAAGCTTGTATTTTATTCTCTCTGGGCTTTTTAACCTCGAAGATGTTGTGAGATGTGAGAATATTTTTTTACTCCCGTAATAAGCCTCGCTGCGGCATTGAAAACAGATTGAAGTTTATTAGTTTGATATTTTGGGAGATTTGCGTATATTCCATTACAGTAATCTAGACGCGAAACGACATGAGCATTTACAAGACTTCTATATTACCTTCTCTTCAATGTTCTTCATCTCTGTTGTGATATGTTAATATTAACATCTCCCCAGGGAGTTGAATCCAGTGCATGTCTACAAAAATTTGGACAAACTCAAAATATTGTTAATAAAGAGAATATTTGAATTTATAAAAATCATTCCTGTGTTCATTTTATTTTATTTTACTCGTCATGTTTATTTCAAAGCCTGACGCGGAACGTAGATTTTAATTAGATAAAAGGTTTAATTGAACATTGTTCTTCTTGTAAGGCAAACATTATAATATGTTGGAATTGAAACAATCAAATTCAAATTAATTCTCACGCGTTTTCCTGAATCGGCTAGAAATTTATTTGCTTTTTTATTATCAATATCAAATTAGTTATCGAATTTATTTAAATTTTTCCACATGGTTGCCATAAAAAAAGTAATAAATGCGTTAAGATAAACCAAATATTTATTCATTTATTTTTTTATTTATTCAAAATAACACTCGTTTAACTATTAATTAACTTATTAAGGATTTTTAGGCTGTGCCCGAGTCAAGCCGTAGTAATCATTTAAAATTCAATTATAATATCATATGATGCAATCCAGAAAAAACAAAGTATAAATGATAAATAATAATATTTCAAAGAAGACAATTAAAAAAATAATCAGATATAAATATTAAAATACAAATTTAGATTCATACATAATCAAATATACAAAAAAATTATTGAAATCAATAAAAAAATCATATATATATACATAATTGAAATGTTAATTGAGATATAGTGTCTATAAATTTACTCTGTACTATAGTTAGAAATGACAGAAATAAATAATTATAATAATAAAAATACTTTATAGTTTTATTCCATTTATAATTTTTTATATTTTTTTTTTCCAGTGACCGGGTTTCGTCGTGACCGACATCGTCAGACTGGCGGGAGACTAAACAATTTTTTATCTTATATACAAGTGCAAGCAGAAGTTGTAAGTCAATGTTTTATATAATTATGTAAATAAAAGAAAATTTAAATTAAAATCATCTAAGTATAAGGTAATAACAATTATAAGAATATAAGTTTTGTTTGAATGTTTATAATAAAAACTAGTGTAAAATATATAATTTTATGAAGTTTTATAATAAAAATGCATTTGAATTTAATTAAAACTATAACAGGGGCCGCTGGTTGGTAGTTCCATCGACAGCTATGTCTCCGGGCCCGTGGGGTAATTAACAGAGGTCGCTGTTAAAACGTCATCAATGGGTAAATCCACTCCAGAATGTATAAATGGTATCAAATGTATGATGCTGGTATTGCAGATTAAAGGTTTAATTTTTTGTTAACATTTAAATAATAATTCTAACTTTAAACGCGTTTTTATCGAAACTGTTTGGACATGTAACTTAGCAAAAAAAGAACTGATTCATTTCATCGAACCACGTACGGAATTTACGATTGGTCATTAACTTTTTTGTTATAAATCATCAGATTTTTTTGCTTAAAAATTAATGTTTTCATTCAAATCTACACCGCTTTATTTTAAAACGGTGTTTTATAATTTCCTTGCGTAAATTTATAGCTTGTTGTATATATTTATTGAGAAAAAAAGTTTTTTCTTCAAAGCTGAAAACTACAGGACAGCTGTCCGGTTGCGGAACGCTTTGCACAAAAGAATGCGCTGTGGTTTTGAGCTCTGACTTCGCCATTTTTTATTAAAAAATATTTTATAATGTACTATATTTAAAACGGTTATTTTAGTTTCATTGTATTCTTTAGTTAATATTTAATTACCATTTTTGAAACGCTGGAGTGACTTTATCTCTTAAATAAGACACTGTAAAGATCGCTTTTTTTCCACGCTGACAGCCTCCCTACAAATACGTCCGTTCAAT
The DNA here is from genome assembly GCF_059751315.1 of Micrasema longulum. Taxonomy (NCBI): domain Eukaryota; kingdom Metazoa; phylum Arthropoda; class Insecta; order Trichoptera; family Brachycentridae; genus Micrasema; species Micrasema longulum. The sequence goes on along the minus strand of NW_028278929.1, from coordinate 62,196 downwards.
CTCTAAAGCTCATGATTATAAAGTAATCTTACTATTTTAACTCAGTGTAAATTAAATATCATGTTAGTAATTTACATCGCGTGCCATGACCATAATTCTAAATAACTGCAATAAACTAATCTCAAATCGAGATAATTTCTAGCGGGTCGTATTCAAACAATATCAATGTTTCTCTTGGTTCCCTTATGTAACTAATTTAACCGTCTACACATGCAAAATAAAAGACAAATATAACCTATATTTTTGGAAAAACAATTTATTTAACACTTAATATACATATACAATATACATACATATAAGAGCGGGCATATTGCCTTAAGGCAATTTCTTCCCACCTACCCAAACCGTTCAGTTTGAGAAAATTACAAATTCATATTAAAATACATGAAAAATAATAACATGAAGAGAGGAGAGGGAATGGGAAGGAAATAAGAAGGATAGAGGAACAATTTAAATATTAAGATAGTCACATTTCAATCTTGACTTAAATGTAAATAAAGAAGGGGCGTCTCTAACATTAGTGGGTAGATATTCCACAATCGAGCGGCTACTACTGTGAAAGAGGAGGCAAGAAAATTAGAGCGGTGACAGGGTATTAAAAGGGTTCTCTCGTTCTTATAACGAATTATGAACTCTAAATATATTCCGATTACGCTATTTATGTTGAATTTTGTAAAATAAAACAGCTGAATCCTTTATTGACCCCGTCTTACCCAACGATTTTTTTAAACTGCCCAACGACAGGCCTCCGTCCGTTTTAATTTAGCGTTATAAGCAGTAACGCTTCGCTGTCCGCCAGCACAATTAAACTCAAAGTGCTCTAAAGCTCATAACGTTTTACAGTTTTAGCGCAAATATAGCCTCAATCATTTTAGACGAATACCGAAGCTTTATGGCGAATATATTCGTACGTACATTTGACCTACTAACCTGCAAATTTTTACGAGGCAGTAATATGTACACTTGTAAAATCAAATAACCTTTTCACGAGAAGAGTAAAACTGAATCTTATCTACTCATCATTTGTTCTTCAAAAAATATATCAAAAACTTAAGAGATAAATACGATTACGATACAATTTTATTTCATTTTATATTTTTTAAATTAACATTTGGTTTTAATTTTATTCTTTTTTATTAAGAAAAACATGAAGTTATCGTGGTCACCATCCCCTTTTTCGTACTCAGTGGTGCATAAAACACTGCATTGGTAAACTAAATGCAGCTCAGTTCTGATATCTGTCACATGAAGGAGAGCGATTTATCTTCAGGTGCTAGTACAAAAACAATGAAATATTGCAGTTAAAAAAGCATTTAAATTCAATATTTCACTTCCACCCTGTCAGAAATCGAACCTAGGACAACAACCATGATGTCCTACCTTGTGACAGTATAGTTAAAGATAAATTCTCTCGATCGAATACGAAGATACGCTACCGACCTTCAAGTTTTAAGGTAAATACATCGGCATGTACCGATGGGCCTAGTACCTCACGGTACACATATATACTCATTAAATGTGTCAAAAATGTTGTTCTACCGAGCTATTTTTGGTTTAGTTGAAATTTATTTAATGTTTTAATTGGCCCGAGGTGGCCAATTTTTTTCTAAAAGCCTATTTCACATACTAAAGATAAATAAGTAAATTTTAAAGTCTAATTAAATTCTGACATAACTGTCAGGTTTGAATCCAAACGGCTAGATGTAGTGGCTAATTTGGCTAGATGCTGCCCTATTAACATATATGAGCATCTAGACGTATAAACACTGCCATCATAAAAAATAAATTTAGTTATTATAATATTATGTTAATAAAATTAGTATAAAACCACTCACCGACTTATCTGTCTACCGGTTTCGAGACGTAACCCGTCTCTTTGTCAGGACAACAACACTACACCAACATGCAAATACCACTACACACCTTCATAACATAATATTAACCTTAACATAATATTAAAATGTTGGACCACAAAGTTAATGCTTTGAATATTAATAATATTAGTTATTATATTTTATTCTCTTCCTGAGTTTGCGGGCGGTATCAAGATGTCAAAAGAGTCGGCTTTGTAATGCCTCGGTAGATAAATACATACGAAAGTTTAGCATTCCGTCTTGGTAATTGTCAAAAGTCATTTAAAATCATATGCAAGCGAGCGTTTTACGCTGGAATTTGGATGTATTTGAGTTTATAATCGCTTTGAAGTGACCACTTTTTAACGCAGGAGCCTATTTGTAATATGAATTGGAACTAATTTTAATTTTAATTTAGTAAGGAAAGCAGACTAAATTTTCAGCGGCATCATATGACGTTGAGATGACAAGTCAATGGAACATACCGAGGTAGATAGAGATAGTATGGAAATTTAGTATACCGTCTCGGCATATACCGATGAAGATAGCCTTTGTAATTGCCACTCTGGTCGACATACCCGCCATAAATCACATTTTTTGCGAGCTTTAGACTATCGCATGTAGTTGCCTATCCCTAGACTCTACAGATATGGTAATAAGTGTGAGGATAAAGCTGATAACATATTTACTTCTAGTTCTTACTAGTTATGAATCAACTTCATAGTTTTTACTCGAAATTTAATTCTAAGATTTCACTCTGAATTTTTTAAGTTTTTTTGTATTCTTAATTACTTATGTGTGTTTTTACTATTGTTTTAGTTTGGCTATTTTACTTTGTTCCCTTTAATGACCATTATGCTATTTTAACTTCCCCTTCCCGCTGATGTGTAGCTAGTAAACATTGCATCGAATAACTGTAATATTTCTGAAATAAATAAAACTCAGTAAAGATTTTTAGTATTCCTCAGTTACATTTACATATCGATAAAAATATTGTTTTTAAATAATAAATAATTAGGCTCAGAAAAAATGTTTTGTGACAAATCGGAGATGAATCACTAACACCTTCAAAAATTCACTAATGTGTCGTGTGTCGTATAATAGGTGTATCGAATTTACGATTTTCACAAAATTGAATTAAATGTTTAACCAGTTAAGGGTATTTTATGGAGCGAAATTGTTATCCAACAAATGTTCAGCTCAAAGTATATAAATAAATTAGAACACACTTATCTAACAAGATTTACATCTGTTGATAATCTAATTGTACCAAAATTTAAAAATAAATATAGACAGCGTACGTGTGATTATATTGTTCCAAAAATATTTAATATGTTGCCACTTGACTTGAAAACATGTCATAATAAAAATTAGAAAGTAGTTAGTAGACAGAACGTTTCTATACTGATAAATTATTTATGTAAAACATTCATTAAAAAAACTAAGTATTTTTGACAATGTTTTGAGTATGTCCAAATGCTTGCAAACTGGCTGGATTTTCTCCCTAAGCAGTTTTTCATATTTAAATTTGTTGCAACAGAGAGGAAAAACATTTTTGAGAAGAGAATATGGAAGTCTAGGCATTTACAAAGCTGATGACCTGTCATTGGCTGGTGTCAGTGGTCACTTTACACATCAACTAACTGGTAAAAGAAGAAGTATACAAATCGGAAAATTGTTTTCAGGCGTTGCCCAGTAGGTGAATTGGTTCAGCCAGATGAATCTCACCCACATGATGAAGATTTCGGCTCTTTTACTTAACAAATGTGAACATTGAGGGGAGATCCTTAAGCCCACCATCCATACGCAGCTGTTATAGAGTCCTGGGGGACTTTCTGTCAGCTGCGCATAGAGGAAAGTTATTATAAATATTCCTAAGGAATACAAACTCTATGCAGACTAAGGAGGGGGGAGGAGGATGTATGGATATGCCAACACGTCGTCCCCATCCCTCAGGATCCCCTCAATGCCTCTGTTTTTTTTATTAAAAAAATATGTATTTACACAAACAATTTTCATAAATAAACGTTTCCAAAAACAATCTTTTAAAATTATAGTAACACAACAAACATAAGTAAAAACACGGATATTTAATTGTAAATTAATTAAAGCATTTTACATTCTCATTGGAGAGAACGGCTTTGAAATAAAGAAGGACTCCCTGGGTGGTCACAAAAGTGAACAGATGGAAGAGTGGAAGAGATGTGGATGTTCAAACATAGGCAGAATGGCAAATGTTACACAATATGTAAAGTGGTCACTTAAACCAGCCCATGACAGGTAGACTCCCGTATTCCCTTCTCAATTTTTTTTCCTTTCTGTTGCAACAAATTTAAGTATTATTATCTCTCACTAAATACATTTTTATTATTTTCTTTTCTTAATTTTTTTAGGTTTTTCTCTCATTTTATTTACATACTTAAAATTTTAATTTTAAAATGTACTTTTAATTTTAATTTTTTAGGTAAAAAAATTAAATTTTTGATTTATATTGTTCTATTATATGTTTGTCTATCTTCTTTTTTTTATTTAATTAAAAAAATCATAAATTTTTACAGTTTTAAAATATCAGTTTTCATATTTTTACTAAAACTAAAATCCTACCAAGCCACTTTCTATAGCTTGTTGTTGGAGAGTATATTTATACTAACTTATATAATATTATATTATCTACATTTACAAAAACAATGAATAAACAGAATATATTAACAGCAGGAAACATCAAAATATACATGTAGTGTAGGTATATACAAATAATATATGTATTTTTTTCTTATTTTTTTTTCAAAACAAGAAAATATATGAAATAATAAAATATTTACACATAAGCTACTATTCTTAATACTATTTTTAATACAAAAATATCTAAAACGAAATAGTGTCATATTTTCATTATTTTGAATGTGTACAAAATTACGATTTTTTTTACTTTTATTTTAATCTCAATTAAAATTTATGTCTGCACCCGATGACAAACTATCATTTTATAGTTCATCAGGAAAAATAGTATATTTTAATACTTGATGTTTTTTATAATATATCAATATTCTTAAAATATGCGTATTTTATTGGATAAAGACTATTTTATTATTATTAATAATATTATATTTAATATATAAAAACAGTTGATTTTTCTTCACCTCTTTCAGCCGAAGTCAACATCGATTTCCTCTGCCCTATTTACGGATTAAGCGACCCCCTACCCATGAAGCAAAAAAATAAAATCAGAAGTCATCAAGGAAAGCAAGTTAGGAGTGTAACGATCAAGGTGCCATTGCGGGAGTTTGTGGGAAACAATTCACATTAATTTGTAGTTGTTTATTCGCCCTGAGTAATGTCGCCCATTACAGTAACAAATGCCTTCAGTTCTATCAATTATTCAATTCGGATTTAATCTTTGCACCCCTCAACTCCCTTCAGTGACGTCATCCGTCAATCCCTTAACGCCACATCATTGACGCCTTATCAACATCATCATCATCATACCAATGTGTCTCGATCGTCTGTTATGTGGAGGTTAGTTGATCAGTCTTACGCTTGTGCCAGCTTGCCTACCACATACCGCACATCGAATCAGAGTACAGAGTCTCCTTAGCGGTGCCCATATAAAATAAAAAATTGATTGTTTCCAAAAAAGAAAAGCTGCCCAAATGAGCTCTCTGTAATCTAGTTGCCTTGGAATATTTGTGCTGAAAGAAGGTCACCAATCCATAACACGCGCTTCATTAGATTAACCACTTTCTTGGTAATGAATTTTATATAATACATGTGATTTTATTTTTTCTCGTGAACACGAGAGTAAAACAGTAAAAATACGACTAAAATAGCATTCAGTTAAAACTGCTTTAAGATATTTTTCATTCTTAACTGCGTCACCACAATGAAGAACTTCAGCGGTTTATTTTTTTATATTTGAACAGACTATTCAACTAAGTCAAAAAAAAACTTGACATTTGGCAATCCGAATGACTGGAGTTAGGACAAACGGAGTTCCAGTGTATTTTTAACGACATATCTGACACGTCTGATACTCGTCATCATTCGTCATCAGCATAAAGCATAAATCACGTCTAAAGAGACATCTCCTTACGCATCCTTGATTCCTTCTTTCCTCGTTCCTTTTAATTCCTTTTTTCCATTGAGTAATACTATTGAATTAAGGTCATTTATACACAAATGTATAATTTCTATTTCTGTTTATTTTTAGCTTTTTATTTTACTTTCTATTGATTATGTTTTGTAACTTGAATTATATAAATAAAACTTTTATTTTATTGGTGGGTTGGAAGAAATTGCCACTTGGCAATAAGGCCGTCAATGTACAATGTACCGAATTTTCATTATGTGCAAAAAGTTGAAAAAATAAAAAGACGGGAGTTCGGATAAACGAAGTTCTATTTAAATTTATTGCAACAGGGAGGGAAAACATTATTAAGAAGTGAATATGGAAGTCTAGCCATTTACATAGCTTATGACCTGTCATTGGCTGGTTTATGTGGCCACTTTACATCGTGTAACATTCACCATTCTGTCCATGTTTAAACATCCACATTTTCTCAACTCTTCCATCTGCTGACTTTTGTTGAGTAAAGAAGCTAAAACCTTTATTATGTGGGTGAGATTCATCCGGGTGAACCAAATCACCTACTAAACAACGCCTGGAAACAATTTTTAAATTTTTTGTACTTCTTCTTTTACCAGGTAAATAATTAAACAGAGTTTGAGTATGTCCAAATGCTTGCAGACTGGCTGAATTTCCTCCCTAGAGAGTTGTTTATATTTAAATTTGTTGCAACAGAGAGGGAAAACATTATTGAAAAGGATATATGCAAGTCTAGGCATTTACAGGGCTTATGACCTATCATTGGCTGCTTTAAGTGGCCGCTTTACAAACTTTGTACCATTCACCATTCTGCCCATGTTTAAACATGCACATTTCCTCAACTCTTCTGTCTGTTGACTCGTGTGACCTCAAGGGCACTGTACAATAAATAAATATCCCAGCACGTCTTGCAGCTACAGAGCGCATGGACGGCTGGGATTCTAGTTCCTCGTTTCCAATTGAGATCAATTAAAAATCATAACACTTAGAAGCTAGATTACAGCACGTCTTGCAGCTACAGAGCGCATGACGGTAAGAAATCTAGCCCCCATTTACACATTTTAAAAATTGACATTGAATGTAGTTTAATAAAGATATTTAAAAATAATAATAATATGAATAATTAAAAGGAGTAAGATTACAACACGTTTTGCAGCTACTAAGCGCATGAACAATTGGAATTCTAGACCAGATTTACAAAATTTAGGTGTTTTATAGTTTATACATAGAAGCTTGATAACCAATCATCGTGCAGCTACAAAGAGCATGGGCGAGTGAAGTTCTAGCAAGATAAAATTAATGATTTAATAAATTTACAAAAAATAAGCGTAAGCATAGAGCAAAGTCATTAATTTAGTATCATGGTATCAGGTGATAAGGTTTTGGTCCTTTCCTTTGTGATTTCGAAAAATTAACGTTTTTAAGCATTTTGTAAAAATGAGCGTGTATTATAATTGAATGTATTAAATATGAATACGATTGTGTGACTTGAAAAAACGTAGCGAAACCATTTCTTGTAATGGATTCCGCATTAGTACGGCGGGGAAAAAAGGAAGGAGAAGAGTGTTGTCAGTGAAAAGCTCCACCGCAGGGGAGCGATTACAGATGTTCTCTTCATCGGTATGTATCGAGACGGTATCTTTACTTTTTTTCTACCTTTATCTTCCTCGGTATTACGAAGCTGAATCTTCTGGTATATCAGTACGTGTTTTCAGAAATATATGTCTATCGGAAGAAAAAAAAATGGTAAGGTTTATTTTAAATTTGTTGCAACAGATAGGGATTTTCTTTTGAGAAGGTAATATGGAAATCTAGGCATTTATTTATTTAAAACTTCAATTTAAATAAAAAATACTTTCGCGGACTTGTTACTAAAAGTAATATCTTCCAGCCAACCAAAAAACAGACTGGTCAAAAGAAGAGATTGGTCAAAATGTTGTGTTAAAAAACCATAAATATGTATCAAAAGAATACATACATGTGTTAAAATTAAAATTTTAAAAAACCTTATTAATTTAAAATAACGACTGTTGTTTTTTTGTGAGATAAGGCTTGCACATATTAACATTAATAAAAATAAGTACATTATGTTATACGTATTATGGATGAGGAATATAGTATCAGATAATGAGAGAAAGAGGAACCAAGAAAAGAAAAGGGGATAAAAAAAATACATTACAGAGAAAAAAAAGCAGTAAAAACTAATATTTTATAATGCTTCAGGCGTTTCTTGAAGGTGGCTGGAGAAGGTGCATTTTACATTTACAGGGATTATGACCTGTCATTGACTGGTTTAGATTTAGATTTAGGCTGGTTTGAGTGGCCACTTTACACTCTGTGTAATATTCACCATTCTGCCCATGTTCAAACATCCTTATTTCCTCAACTCTTCCATCACAATAATAAAGGTTTCAGCTCTTTAACTTCACTAAAATCAACAGATGGAAGAATTGAAGAAATATGGATGTTCAAATATAGGCAAAATGGTGAATGTTACACGGTGTGTAAAGTGGCCACATAAACCAGCCAATGACAGGGCATAAGCCCTGTCAAATCATACAATAAACTACCAGACGAAACTAAACAAAAGACTCCGACATACTTTTCAAAAGATGTAAAAAATATTATTATCAATATTATTAACATCAGAGTATGAAAAAAAAAATTTGAATATATTTTTTGTAAAATAAATGTTATAATCCGTAAGGGTTAATAAATACTTCACTAAAAAAAAATCACTTAAATCAACAGATGGAAGAATTGAAGAAATATGGATATTCAAACATAGGCAAAATGATGAATGTTACACAGTGTGTAAAGTGGCCACTTAAACCACCCAATGACAGGTCATAAGCCTTGTAAATGCCCAGACTTCCATATTTCCTTATTTAAGGTATTCTCCATCCCTGTTGTAATTTTTTAACCTTAATGACTCCCAAGGGGGTGAAATCCAGTATTTTGTCTACAAACATTTGGACAAACTCAAATATTGTAATAAAAACTACTTACTTCAAACTTCCAGGTAGAATTTATATCCAACTATGACGTCATAATGAATGTATGCCACTTTAGTGCGTAGGTATGCGGACCGTTGTGTACGCTTTCTCTTGTTACATATCAATGAACCTACTCAAAACTTGAAGAGAGGGGGTCAGTAGTGTATCTTCGTTATCGCTAGGGAGAATTTATCTTTTACCATATCGTCATGGTGAAGGTATGACGTCCTTAACTTCCCATTCTAATCGCGGTCCAGAAAGGATTTGCGAGTATTCTCATAATACCTTCACCGGCTTTCATATCGACAGCTCAAGCGACACTCAACATTTAGGAAATGTTATAAATTATTTACGTATTTTGTGTTTTATCGATCTATTAGAACGCCGTTATTTATAAAAAAACCTTAAACAAAAAATCCATCGATTTTGAACAACAACTAGGGTGTATGTGCATAGCCATAGTGGCGAGCATTTTGCGGTGTAACAATTGTAGAGTCCAAAACGCCGCGTACCGCGCCCGCCCACGCTGCAAATTGCTCGCCACTATGGCCATGTACTCAGAGTGAAATAACAAGGGAACATGAAAGCTAGAATATCAACATTTAAAAAACCGTGGTCACGTCAAAATAATGGAACAGTTTCTTTTTAAAATAACCAATATTAAAGATTATTTTTTGTCCTATTTGTCTATGTCCCGGAGGACGGAAAATACAGTTCTTTGTATGAAATAGAACCAAAACCCTGGACAAGTGTTTTTGACTCGATGGTTGCCCTCAAGTAAAAGACCTGAAAAGGAAATTGAGTGGATAAAAGTTTGTATCTTGGTGTTGTGGTTGACGAGTTCGCCTACTACATTGAATTAACGTAATCGATTTTTTTAAATCGGTATATTCCGCTTTTATATGGCGCCACTGCACTCGCCGTTCCTGCCAACTCAGTCGACCCACAGAGACACTTGCGCCGCTTACATAAGTGTACTACTTTCTTGAATTGAACATTAAAAAAAATATAAGTCCGAAGAAGGGTTTTCTCAAGTTTTTTTTTGTTATTTCAAGATTGTTTCCTAATAAAAACATATGAACCTTGATGTTTTTTTATTTATAATAATAATAATATTAATAGTGTTTGGATAATTTATTAAGCACCATTTTTGTGAAAATTACCTCAAGGGCGCTGTCCAATAAATAAATATCCCAACACGTCTTGCAGCCACAGAGCGCATGGACGGTTGGGGTTCTAGTTCCTCGTCTCCAATTATGATATATTTCAATTATGATAAATATGAGCTAGATAACAGAATGTCTTGCAGCTACAGAGCGCATGGATAATAAGAAATCCAGACCCTTTTTAGATTTTTATTTTTAAAATTTTTATTTGACAATGAAGTTTAGAGTTTAAGTGATATTTTAAAAACGAAATAAAAAGCAAATTTATAAAATTAGAAGTTAGATAACAACAAGTCTTGCAGCTACTGAGCGCATGGACGGTTGAAATTCTAGACCCCAATTACTAAATTTAGAGATTTGATAGTTGATAACATTTACATAATATGATAAAAATAATATGATAGCTAACATCACAAAAAGTCTTGCAGCTTCAAAACGCATCGACAAATGGAATTTCAACAACATAAGAATGATTTTAAAAAGTTAATAATTTAAAATATTTTTTTAAAAAACGCAAAAATAATAAATTGAGCAAAGAACTAGTAAGTATGGCAATTAAGTGAACATGTAACAGCACAAAAAGTAAAATATAAAAAACTGAACAAAGATAGCATTCCTTAACTTATTATTAAGGTTAACAAGACAATAGACGATACTCAAACTCTAACTCGTCCCTGTTTTATTTTGGTATGCAGTAAACAGGATCTATTGTCTTTTTCCTAGTAAATAACTGTAAAAACATTTGGTTCACATTTGGTTGTTCCCTGGGAGATGATAGTAGAAACGCATCTGTGTGCGTAGTGTAGAGTGTAGGTACCAAGGAATCTATCCGCTTCTCGTTAATTTTGTTATTATTATAAGCATTTTTCCCGTTTAAAATTTCTGATTATTATTATTTTACTTTAATTAAGATGTCAGATAAACTTGTGTATTACTTTTGATATTCGAGTAATTTTACGTGATACAGGAAAAAAAGGTGACATTTGTATTTTTAAATGAACATAGATAGGTTGCACTATATAATACAGAAATTGTTTTATAATAAATAGTTAAATTTCGGCACATGCCTACACCTTAGCGACTTAACTCAATGTTCATAACAATTTAACGCATATTTTTATATTTTAAACTAAAGTTGCAGATAGGAATTATATTTCACACCCAGCCCGCTCAGAGGCTCAGTAATCCATAAAAAGGTGATATAAAAACATGGATTGCGTCACTTGCCTGTTGGCAGATGAACGCTTAAAATGGTCTGGTTCGCGGGATGCGTTTATCCTTATTTACTTTGCCATTGAACCCTGATACATTGAATGCAATTACCTACCTTGTACTGGGTCTTGGCACCTTTATTATTTGGAACTTCTCTGGCGGCAGTCAGAATTCGATCAAATTCTTTGTTCGGGAATGAGGAACTCTTGCCGTGTTTTCTTGAATATTAAATGCAATTACACGACACGGTGGATTCAATGAGTTATTGATCGCAAAAATAACTTATTTGCGATTGCGGTGAAAATATCACAAGCACACGCACACACGATCAGTTCAGTTGTTATTATGGAGCCGGGACAATAATCGGTACCCACGGTGGGCATTGCAATATCTTAATCAGGGCCTAGTAGGTAGCAAATAAATATGAACGCCTCAACCTAGTCAATATGGTATACACACATAGAGTAATAAATTTTATATACACAATCCAAAATATGTGCACTCATACATATACACGTCGAATCGAAGTTCTTCAATTTTTTTCTGGGGTTAAAAGCTTCAGACTTAAATCTTCATAGCCCTATGGCTTCAAAAGTTTACTGTCATACATAATTAATCAATAAACCTGTAAAGCTTTTCGCCGTTCATTCGTTAAATAATAATTTCAATAAACCAAATGTTTGAGAAAGCCTGTTCACGCATTTAATCTCACGGCTTTCCACTTTCACTTTCAACAACCAAAATACAGCAACTTAATAAAAACTTTAGTTTTCACTTTTAAAAATTCAAACAACTTGTACGAGATAAGCGAACCTTTTTTACTACAACACTCATTCCAAAAGAAATTCTTTAACAAATGATTTCTACAAAATGAAACATTTGATGTGCCTTAATACGACTCGTATTCGGAAAAATATTTTTTTCTATGAATAAGGATACCATTTTGTATTGTTGTGTTATTTTTTATGAAAAGTGATTTGAAGATTATTTTCTACATTATTTTTTAAGATAAAGTGAATAATATAGTCATTAGTAATACATTAGATATTTAAGTCATAACAATCTTACTATTTAATGGGAAAACAACTTCAACAATAAATATTTTTTTTATTTCAGCATTTACTTTGTGGAAAAACATTTTGAATATAATTAAAATAAAACACTTTGTAAATTTACCACACAAGAGTTTGGTACATTAAAACGCATGTTTTACAGAAAAATTTTACTTTGTAGATAAAATTGAAGATAAATGTTAACTTCCCATTGTCATCGGGGCCCTGAGATGGTTTGGTCATGTATTACAAATGAATGACAGAAAAATGGTTAACCGGGTAACCATGGCGAGAATGAACGCTAACGTGGGACATGGACGACCAAGGAAAACGTGGCGTGATCAGATAAACTAAAATCTTTAGTCTGGTCATGTCAAAAACAGGCAGAACCGAAGAGCATGTACGACAAGATGTATGAATGCGGAACAAGCTAGAAATGTATGCCAAAGTAGACGTGTGTGGCTGTCTATTCTATCTGCCTACCCTTACGGGGAAACGGCGTGATGGTAGCGGTAGTAGTAACTGTCGAAATAATTAAAAATAGTCAAAGTAGAACGGAAGGTGTGTTGATGCCTATTGTAATATTATAACAATAGTGTAATAAGAAAGGCAAAAAATAAGCAACTCCCAATAAAAAAAAAACAAAAACTCTTTCCATAAACATTTTTTAAACTTTATAATTTTTTTTTTCAATAAATTATTTACACAATTATATCCATACGTAGTTGATCATTGATGCAAGAATTACAGCGTTTCTTTATTTATTATTTAACCTTTATAATCCCTGTAGCTCAATCACAAATAACTATCGACGTGCTAATAAGTGACGTGATAACAATTTCTCACCATGGTTGTTTGTTGTATTCGCGATCACAAAGCAACATACATGAACATCTATTTTTATTTATTTTTTTATTTTTTATTATTTAGTTCTATGATTAACCTAGTCTAATATATATTTACAACACAATATTTACATCTATACTTATTCTAACATTATTTAAAACTATTATACACTTAATATCCTAATTTATAATATTCACTGTTTCATATATACATTTTCATTAATTATATTCACTATTTACACTATATACTACCTAATATTTTTCACATATATACTTTTTACATTTAATTTTAAATATATTTACATTTATTTCATTTTTTATGCTTTCTGGCATTTCTTCAAATAGTTGTATTCCCTTATACATAAGGCAGTTCTGGGACATTGCTTTTGATTTTTCTTTTCCAGTCTTATATTTTTAGATCCTCTTGTTGCATAGTTTCTATGAAAGAACTCATTATTTTTTAGTTTATTTTGAAAATATCTCGGAACTATTCCTTTAATAATTTTGTTTATTTCATTAGCAACATTGAATTTGATTATTTGATCAATTGTCATGATATCTAGAAGTTGAATCATTTTCTTAACTTTTGTTCGTCTCCCACATCTTAATATTATCCTCATTGCTTTGTTTTGTATTATTTGGAGTCTCTTTAGATCTCCTTCATTACTTAAATATAAAATACTGGAGCAATAATCAATGTGGGGAACGATAATACTTTTAAATATCAGCAGAGAGGTTTTAATGTCTAATTTATTCCTTATCCTTCCTAACAGGGATACCTTCTTTGCGATTTTCTTACTCGTATAGTCTGCATTTTTTGAAAAAGATAATTTAGAGTCAATCCAAACTCCTAGATATTTTATGCTTTCAATATTCTCAGAACTTCGCCATCTAATTCAACACTGTGATCACTGTTAAAACAGCGTTTCTTACCCATTATCATACATTTTGTTTTTCCTACATTTGGTTTTAGCTTATTTGCTTTAAGCTATTTGGAGACTGTTTTTAATTCTGCATTTATTTTCCTTATTGCTGAATTATATTCGTTATCAACTACATAAATTAAGGTATCATCTGCAAAAAGTCTAACATTAAATGTCAAAATATTTACGTTTCTCGACATATAATCCTGCTGCGCAATCACATATTTGAATTTCACCGGTGTAACTATGGAAAATATTCCAAAACTGCAATCATTTTTTTTAATTTATTTTTTATCATGCTATTTATTGCATTAAGCCGGCGGTTGGCAAGCCAATTGTCAAGAAAAGCAGTCGCCATAGTAATTGTAATTTAATTTTCACTTTTTTGTATTGGATTCTCCTTACTAACTAACTAACTAACTAACTAACCATCACGCCATTTCCCCGGAGGGGTAGGCAGAGAGGATAGAACGCCACACCACTCTGTCCTGGCACACTTCCTTTGCTTCCTTCACATTCATACATCTTCTCATGCACGCACGTCGATTATTCCGACTTTTCACATGACCACTTTCAAGAATTTGTTGTACTTGATCATGCCATGTCTTTCTCGGCCTTCCTCGACTTCTACAACCAGACACATTCGCATCATAAATCTTTTTAGCCGTTCTTTCATCATTCATTCGCTCCACATGACCGAACCATCGCAAATTCAACATATTGTATATTTTTTTATAGTAAACGCCGATAAATAAATTTTTCGTCAATGAACTGTTTTTATTGACGAGAAAAACAAAAAACAAACCGACACGAGCGTTGACTTATGACTGCGACGACTTTAGCATGTTCATTGTTGTTCATTGTGATCGCTGAAATGCTTAGCATGTTTTTAAGAAGTCGAAAGTATTTGTGTTTGTGATTGAGCTACTGAACAAAGATTTAGTCAAGTTTTGGAACTTTTTCTTTTTGAATTATGTTATTTTCAGGTCGAAAACCATTATGTATCTTTTTAAAAATATTTTTTAAAGAAAAAGATAATTTATAAGAAAAAACAGTAGTACAAATTTGTATCATCGGGGAATTGCAATATAAAAAAGGTTTTATTTGATCAAAACGATATATTTACGATGTAGCAAGTAATTTTTTTATTTATAAAAAATTTACTTGCTATCATAATTATAATATGGAAATTTGTAACGGGTTAGTCATTTTACACAGCCAAGCGGGTGACAGCTTTACGCAAAACTGATAATTATATTTTTTGTGATTAATTACTTCGAAATGGCCGAAACTACTTTAAAACGTCAAAATATGTACCAACAGTGATTGATAACATCAAATTCATTCTTATATTAGAGATATATGAGTTATTTTGCGCCAGAACAAATTTGTACCGCCAGAAAGCAAAGGAGAGCACACAAAAGAAAGATGATTAGTCTGGAGCTACAGATCCAGTCAAAAATAAAAGTACCTATTAAGTATAACAGCAAAAATGCAAAAAGGTGAATGTTACACAGTGTGTAAAGTGGCCACTTAAACCAGCCAATGACAGGTCATAAGCCCTGTAAATGCCTAGACTTCCATATTCCCTTATTTAAGGTATTCTCCATCCCTAATGTAATTTGTTAATCTTAATGACTCCCGAGGGGGTGAAATCCAGTCTTTTGTCCACAAACTTTTGGACAAACTCTTAATATTGTAATAAAAATAGTATCACTATTCAACGAAATCGTTAGTAAATACTTTCGTCTTATCTACGCTTTATTTCAGTTTACAGGATTTTTACCGAAGAGTAGCCATCGAGTCGAAAACAGCTCGTCTAGCATTCTGGTTCTAATTTAAACACAGCTTTATTTTTCATCCGCCCGGACAGAGAGAATTTCGGTAACAAAACTGTGTTTCTCAACAAATTTTGAAAACAACAAAATGTTCTAGTGCTCAGTAAGCCACGGCTGAAATATTAAAATACTCGAGATGACACGACCTAATTACCATATTCTGTCAATTAAAATTCCGCTTGCCGGTTTCAGCAAAATACCAGCTTTTCAGGGATTTAGAAACCTGTTATCAAAGCACAGATACCGTAAAACTACTGGCAGGAAATTCAAAAATACTTTCACTGTGATAATTTTTTTTTTTAAATCTCGCGTTTAATCAGATTCATTCAAAAGATCGTGACGTCATTCAGAAAGATAAAATGAGAACGTTTTTTTTTAAACACGTATTTTATTAACAATATTTAGATTATTTTTTTTGTTCATTTACTTATTTATTTACTATTTATTGCCAGTGGGCTTTTACATAATCTTCAAGTACGTCCTAGTTAGGAACGTGCCGCGAGATTTTTGGTTAGGGATGCAGTCACTCGGTACTAGGATCATAGATACGTAAAATGTGGGCCTACTACTAACACAGAAATGCAAATGAACTACTTTTAAATAAACTAAAAGCAATATTACGCAATCATATCATTTTTGCATAAAAGAGTTATATTTTATAGTTGATTATTATTAAATCATCATTTCAACCGATTTAAGTGCTTAATTTACTGTAAAACTGTCACAATTTATGAAAAATAAACCTGCATTTGTTTGTTAGAATTGGTTCCTAAACTAAAGATCTCAATTTGCGCATGCGCGGACTTGAGAAATTCTATACTGGGGGACTGCCTTAAAGGAACTAAACCACTTTAGGAGGTAATCTCCAAAATTGGTTATGTCCACTTTTGTTAAAATTGAGTAAATGTGACTTTTATTTTTTGAAGTTTCTATATTGAAGCAGAACGATGAAAAACTTGACCAAATTTGAAATTATTTTTGTTTGACATTTAATTTTTGTGCAAACAGAAGTAATATTGATACATCAATATAAATCAAATATGTGTGGACACGAAATGGTCGTATTTTTGTTCGACGGAATGATACATCTCCAGCTATTTTAATTAAGAGTTTAGATTGTCTAAATACTATTAGTTAATTTATAGGTGATTTCTCTTCTTATTTCTTATGCAACAAATGTACATGAAATTGAACAAATAAAATTCTTTTCACTTCGTTAAATATATATTATCAAAATACAAGAGGCATGAAGACCAAAACCGAAAATTTTCATCTAGAGGTTTTAAATAATAACTATGACATAATCTGCTTGACGGAAACTTGGCTTAACTCAACAATATTTAGTGAAGAAATATTTGACCGGCGATATGCTGTCTTCAGAAGAGATCGCGAAACATCAAGTTCTACTTCAAGGCAAGGTGGAGGAGTTTTGATAGCAGTCTCGAAAAAACTAGTGTCCAATAGAAATAAAACATTTGAAAGTGAAAATGAAGACATTTGGGTGGAAATCAAATCGAATATAACTTCAAACTTTAGTATTTATCTTTGTGTAGCATATATTCCTCCAAATTTAAATATCTCTAACTATAATAGCTGCTTTCAAAAGCTTCAGTACAGATGTCTTCAACGTAAATCAAATTCACAATGCATCATTCTGGGCGATTTTAACATACCTGAAATTAAATGGGTATCAGATGCTTCAGGTAATAATAATTTTCTCTGTCCTACAAATTATACTAGCCCAAAATCATTAATTTTGGTTGACTTTGCATGTATCTGTAACGTTTATCAATTTAATTATCAATGCAATCATAATGGTCGAATATTGGATCTAGTTTTCTCTGATAAAAATAATTTAAAAGTTTTTCCAGTCGACGGTCTTGTAGCAATTGATCAGCATCATCCAGCAATCGAAATTTCATTTGAAATTGAAAATACTCAATTATTGAATGAAAATTGCGAAACTTTCAAATACAACTTTAAAAAATGTAATTACGAACTCTGCCGTCAAGACATATCATCTGAAGACTGGAAGATGAAGTTTGGAGAACATAATACAAATGATATGGTCTTGATTTTCCACAACATTTTATGGGAAATAATAAATACACATGCCCCATTTAAAAATAGTAAATCAAATTGTAATTATCCACAATGGTTTAGTAAACCATTAATTAAGGTTTTAAAAGAAAAACATAAAATGCGGACGAGGGCGAAAAAATACAATAATCCACTGGATTATGAGGCATTCTCCATCCTAAGAAAAAGATCCAAAGCTTTGCAAAAGAAATGCTATAGAACTTATATTAAATCTGTTGAGGAAGGCTTAGTAGACAATATGAAGGTATTCTGGTCATTTTCTAAAACACAGCGTGCTACTAACTGTATTCCAAAAGTTATGATATATGAAAATGAACGCGCCAGTGATGGAATTGCCGTAGCTGAAATGTTCTCGAATTATTTTGCCTCTGTTTTCAGTAAATCAAACATTGTTCAGAATGTATCAAATACATCCAAAGTATCAAATGATAGATACTACCAATTTAACCTATCTGATTTAAAAATTAACGAAGATGTAATCAAAATTTCTCTAAAAAATTTGGATATTAATAAGGGTCCAGGGCCTGACCAGATACCAAGTATGTTTTTAAAAAACTGCAGTAATGAATTAAGCAAACCATTGTACATGATATTTAATAAATCTCTTAATGAATGTATTTTTCCTGATCTGTGAAAGATTGCTAATGTGACCCCCATCCATAAATCTGGGGATAAATTGTCTGTCACGAATTACAGACCTATTTGTATTCTTTCATGTTTTGCCAAAGTTTTTGAATCGTTAATTTATAAAGTTGTTCTGGAATATGTTAAGCCATTAATTTGTCCCAAACAACACGGTTTTCTTCCTAAAAGATCTATTAATTCTAACCTTCTGGAATATTGTGACTATATTTGTTCATCATTTAATAAAAAATGTCAGGTGGATGCTGTGTATACAGATTTCCAGAAGGCCTTTGATAAAGTTAACTAACTAACTAACTAACCATCACGCCATTTCCCCGGAGGGGTAGGCAGAGAGGATAGAACGCCACACCACTCTGTCCTGGCACACTTCCTTTGCTTCCTTCACATTCATACATCTTCTCATGCACGCACGTCGATTATTCCGACTTTTCACATGACCACTTTCAAGAATTTGTTGTACTTGATCATGCCATGTCTTTCTCGGCCTTCCTCGACTTCTACAACCAGACACATTCGCATCATAAATCTTTTTAGCCGTTCTTTCATCATTCATTCGCTCCACATGACCGAACCATCGCAAAAGACCTTTCTTAATTTTGTCGATAATGCTTAACTCAGCCTTGCATTCTGCTCTAATTTCGACATTAGGGTACCTATCATACATTGTTTTTCCGCACATTCGCCTGAGGGATCGCATTTCAACAGCATTCAGTCTACTTTCGTCCCTTTTTTTCCAACTCCATGCTTCGCTTCCATACATTAGGGTTGGTACCAGAACTCCATTATGAACTGCTAATTTAGCCTCTTGCGATAGACACTTATTTGCTACGACAGACTTTAAGGCACCATTAACTCTGTTACCGGCACTAACCCTCCTTTCAATATCCTTGTCCATATTTCCATCTCTAGTAAACATACTACCCAGATATACAAATTCTTCGACCTGTTTCAAACTATCTCCATTTACTACAATCTTACATTCAGTCATAGTTACATTTCTTTCAAAGACCATGACGTTCGACTTTTGCACATTCATTAGCAAATCACTCTCCTTGCACACTTCGTAAACCTTTGTAACCAAGGATTGCAGTTCCTCTTCGCTGTCAGCTAGGAGGACTGCGTCATCGGCGTACAGAAGGCAACTGACAGTTAGATTACTCATTTTCGCTCCCACATCCATACTTTTCAATTCTTTCATACATTTATCCATGTATATGTTGAATAACCACGGTGACATTACACATCCCTGTTTGACTCCTTTAGGGATGTCAAACCAGGAAGTTAATGACCCATTTACCCTTACACACGCTACACTATCTTTGTACAAAGAAGCAATAGCGCGGACAAGGTTGTCACTCACTCCATACTCCGATAGAACCATCCATAATTTTTTCCTATCAACTCGATCAAATGCTTTTTGCAAATCAACAAAAGCGCAAAAAAGCTTCTGGTTTTTCGCCAAAAACTTTTCTGTCATATTGCGTAATGCAAATATTTGATCCATACATCCTCTACCATTCATAAATCCACTCTGTACATCCCATACTTTCTCTTTGGTCACGTTTCTTACTCTTTCTATCAGTATTCTTCCATACATTTTGCCGACAGCGCTCAGAAGACTGATAGCTCTGTAATTCCCACACTCCACCTTAGAACCCTTTCCCTTGTATAACGGCATAACAACTGCCCTCCTCCAATCAGGTGGAGTCCTTTCCTCCTTGAGACACAAGTTAAAAAGTTTATGTAGCCATGTGAGAATTAATTTGCCACCCGACTTAATAAACTCTGCTGCAATACAGTCATACCCTTGCGCTTTACCATTCCGCATACATTTGACAACACTGATAATTTCTTTCATACTAATCTGACTTACCTCATCATTTGCGTTCAAACACACCTCGGATAATGTCGATACATCGGCACCGCCCGAGTTACCAGTGTGCGATTCATAAACTTCCTCAAAGTATTCCTTCCATCTCTCTTTTATTCCACTCTCACTAGTCACCATTTTTCCATCCTTATCTTTAACAACTGTCATGCCTCCGCTTTCACTGCTACTCCTGGAGTTTTTCACAGCTTTCCAGAAAACTTTAATGTTTTCATGGAAATTGTGTGTCATTTTCATTCCTTCTTCATCCTTCAATTTTTTCTTCCGTTCACATACACCCTGCTTAACCTTTTTCTTACTTTCACCATACACGCGTTTAGCCGATTCATATTCAATTGTATTCTTTTTTACAGCAAGCAAATTTATCCACGCATCCTTCTTTTCTTTAACGAGTTTTTTGACTTCGTCGTCCCACCACGCATCACCTTTCTTTCTCCCTAGCGTTGTCACACCGCACACTTCTTTCGCCGCCTCGCACATACTTATTTTCAAACACTCCCACATATCATTTATACCCATACATTCTACATCTTTTTCGTTCAGTCTGTGACTCACAGATCTTTCAAAATTATCTTTTATGTCAGCATTTTGCAGTTTTTCAACTTTGACTCTAGAAGGAGCCTGCACTTTGTTTGTTTGGGACCGCCATCCCTTAAACAGAATCACCCTTGAGACCACTAAAAAATGGTCTGATTCCATATTGATACAAAAGTTGGAAGCAATCGGTATACATGGCGATCTTCTAAATTGGATGATATCTTATTTGAAAAACAGAACCCAAATTGTATGCATAAATAAATTTGAATCATCACCTTTAATTGTAACATCTGGTGTGCCGCAGGGCTCTAATCTTGGACCATTATTATTTTTAATTTTTATAAACGATCTTGGCTCCCTGTTAGAGTGTAATTATCTTTTCTATGCTGATGACTTGAAAATATTTCGTAAAATTGAATCAACAGATGATCACGCAATGCTTCAAAAAGATCTTGATTCCTTAAGTGAATGGTGTAAACTGAATGATATGCACCTTAATGTTAAAAAATGCTATCAAATAACATTTACAAGAAAAAGAACTCAAAACTGTTTTACTTATAGCATTAATAATATTGACCTCAACTCAGTAAGCACAATCCGAGATCTTGGAATCACATTTGACTCACGTTTAACTTTTTCCAATCATTTCAATATTGTTAAAGATAAATCTTTACAAATGCTGGGCTTCATACACAGAATATCCAAGCCATTTAGAAATGCAGCATCAATAATTTGTTTGTATAATTCTCTTGTACGTAGCAAGTTGGAATTTGGAAGTATTGTTTGGTCACCTCATTATGTGATTTATAAAAATATAATTGAAACTGTACAGAAAAAATTTCTTCGTTCTTTGTCGTTTAAGTGTAACATGGGCAGAATACTTCAATGTTATGAAGAGCGCTTGGAGTATTTTAAAATTGAAAAGTTAGAAACTAGGAGACAAATTATAGATATGATGTACTTGTATAATATAATTCACAATAATGTTGATTCAGTGTTTTGTGTTCAAAGTGTGTCATTGTACGTTCCCCGTAGGCGCCTTAGATCACCTAATACATTTTACCTTCCAATTTTTACAAACAATATGGCACATTTTAACCCTCTTGCAAGTATGTTAAGACTCTATAACAAAATGGAAAAAAAAGTTAACATTGACATTTATCATGATAGAGCAAATGGTTATAAAAAAAACATTACTATGTATCTTAGATCAAATGCCTAATCCTTAGTTTTGTGTATGTAAATTAATTTTAGTCTTTTTTATTATATCTTATATGTTTTTAATTTCTCTTTTCTTTTCTTTAAAAAAAAAAAAAAATCTTTCTTTATTTTTACCTTTCACTAAACTTAATCTTTACCATTACTTAAATTGAATTTACACTCTTATTTTATATAATTTATGAAAGATGTTGAAGTTCTATAATTGAGAATATATGTAAAGAACGTTAGTTATGCTCACTTAAAAAATGTATGTATTGTATGTATTCTTGTTGAACTTCCAAATAAATTTAAAAAAAAAAAAAAAATTTGAAGCAAAGGCGATGTAAAAATCTTCATCATTTCTCTTTTGGACTTGACCATTTTTGAAGATTACTTCCTGACTTACGCAGTTCCATATTCCAGAATTAGATGGAGCGCAGTGTATTTTACACCAGTCCATGCGCAACTGCACAGTCGGAAGGTAGTGAATGGGTTTATCGCAGTTTTTTATAAGTTATTAATGAATGATCAGCGAACCTATCTCAGATATCTACGATTAAAATAACAAACAAAAAAAAGGTTCTTGTTGTTTTTTATAAGATTAGTTAACTTCTAGCTGATTTTATTAAATAAAAAAAATAATACTGATTGTTTCGAGGTCAAATTTTTAGGCGTCCAGTATATGGACAAACCGCGCATGGTCTAAATGCTGGTAATTAGAATAAATTTCAACAGAGAGGTAAAATATTTTTCAGAAGGAATATGGAGGTGTAGGTATTTACAGAGCTAATCGTCTATCATTGGCTCGTTACTTCACTTAAGCCAACATATGGAAAAGTTGGGAAAATAATAAATATTGAAACATGGCCAGAATTGTGAACGTTACATTGTTTGCAAAGTGGCCACATAAACCAGTCAATGACAGGTTATAAGCCCTGTTAATGCCTAGGCTTACAAATTCACTTTTCAAAAATGTTTTCCCTCTGTACTAAAGAAGAATTTTTCATTTTAAAAAATGTTAAATAATAAAGCTATCCACACCATATTCAGACGGAGACAAAATTACAAAATGGCGTATGTAGAATAATAAAATAAAAAGGTCAATAAATTCCAATTAACTTTAACAGATTTTGAACTTTTTGACTTCGTTGTTTTATTACTATCCTCGATATTGTGAGTGTCAAATCCCGGAGCAATAAGTTAGCCGCGACGTAACAAATGAACGCAAAAACTTTAAGATCAAAAAAAAAAGTATTTCTTAATACTTGTTACCATTTTTTGTATACAACAGGGCCTTCTTTGAGTACGATGATTCTAATATTGATAATATATGGCAGGGTGATTTTTCACTGAGTTATTTTGATAGAGAAATGAGCGGTTTCATCGCTTTTGCGACGTCGCGTCGTCAGTCTAGTGTGATTTTAAAGAAGTTTAAACTCTATATAGGCTGTATAATTAAGTATATAAAAGCTGTGAAAGTGATGAAATCGGTAGTTGCTCTATCCAATGAAATGAATAAAATTCTTTTTTAAATCGGCATAAACTTTGTCGAAAAATATGATTAAAATAAACACTTTATTGTGAAACTACTTGAACTGATCAAGAAGCACTATTATATATTTTCAGAAATCACATTGGTTGCGCGAGTGGTTGGTGGGATTGAGTGGTTTGTGGCTGGATAAACCACCAGTGGATGAAGGTCCACCTATCCTACATATCCTGTGATCTTCCAACTTTTAATGTTTGTTATTCTCCTCGTCCCTATGGCTATGGGTAGCTACGGTTGCTATGGGAACAATTTTTCATATCCATAGCAACCAACATCAACCATTAAACATTTTTTCTCTTCTTGATAATTTCTGCCAACTTCCGCATGTTCATAATTTTATTTGCCCGCATCTGCTCGTCCTATAATCATCTGCCCGCATCTGAACATCTTTACATCATCTGACCGCCGCGCCGCCACATTCATCTTTATATTTTGCAAATAACTATAGTGAAAGTGCCGTGTTCACCAAAAAATAAAAAACTACTCAGAAGCCAGGACTTGGAGATATCATCCAGATTCCTGTCCCTGACTCCCTTTCCTGTCTTACCAAAGGATGGATGTTTGTTTGCTGTAGTGTGTGCGGTATACTGTTCTTTTCCACATCTGCCATCATCGCGCAAACGCACCTTTTTATTTCCCCACAAAATTCAACACAGATCAACGATTCAGTCAAATAATACTCACGCAAATTGTAATCGCCACCCCACACATAGATTCATATCTACAGGTGTAGTTATGAACTAAACATAAAAATACATGTACTGACAGGGCTGGGACAGGAGCTAATTAAGAAGAAAAAGTTTTTATTACGGGAATATTCCGACTTATCCTTTTTCTTATTTTTTAATTATTATCTAGCCGTTTCTTGTTACATAATGAAAGAATTTAATTTCAAATGATTCAGCAATGCTTCAAAATAAATTTAAGTGGTCTCATGATAAAGTGCTTAATTTAATATATTTAAGTGGATTAAAGTGTCGTTCTGTCATTTACCATAAATTTCATTTCAAGTATTTTGTTTGTGTTTCAAAAGTATTTTTGCTCTTTCGGACACGTGATAGGGGAGTGGTTTGGTTAAATCACTAACCATTAGAATGTAAGGGTTGGTTTGTTGGATTATACGGTGAAGAAGTTTTTACCATTTTGCGGGAACTTCTGTGTTTAATGTCTAAACTTCCGTCTTTGATAAATTAGTATGCAAATTAAAGGTGAGTCTTGCGAACCGCGATTTCTTTTGCGCTTCAATTAAATATTTTGGGAATGTACAAAATATTTTGTGTGGAGATTTATTATAATTTATCGTTATCTTTCCCTTCCGATTCTACTGGTGCATAGGAGATAGGATTGGTACACTAACCTCAGTGTATCTTGATAATTTTATTACACGAAGATTGATGAGTTCGCGACTTACGTTTAAAACTAAACTAATTAATTGCCTAACTAATTTATCCCTTATACCACGCGGGCGAAGCTGCGGGTGAAAGCTTATACTTTATTAAACCAAGAGCCACCTTTTGATAGCTTATAATATTAAATTATATTACTTAGGGCCACTTCTTTTTATACTGTACATAAATGATTTCTCGTCTTTTTTTCCATGATGTCAGTTAGGTTTTTTATGCTTATGGCTTAATTTTTTCAAAAGTTATGACTTTGAAAAAAAAAATAAAAAACTTTCATAAAAGACTTAAACGATAATAACATAAAGCAAAACAATATAACATTATTTTGGTACGTGTATTTGTACATACACAAATGGTTTCTCGTGAATGGTTTCTCGTTCAGTAACATATATACAAAAATCAAAAATGTTACCTGTGTGGATATTCGCTAATAAGCGGAATGGGGAATGTTGTAGTACCTACTTAAAGTGGCCACTTAACCCAGCCAATGACAGGTCATAAGCCCTGTAAACGCTCGAATATCCATAATCCTGAATTTAAAAAAATTCTACCTCATCTCTGTAGGGATATAAATAAAAACAAAACAATATAGACAAGCTAATTAAATGGTGCGAAATCAAGAAACTGTTTGTAAATATTAAAAATTGCTATCATACCTCCTTTAATCGATCCAGAAAACTCGTTGTGTCAAGATATTTTATCAATAATGTAGCCATTGAACAAGTTCATTCAAATGTACAAATTTAAATACCAGGTGTTACTTTTGATTTCGATTTGTTTAGGAAAAAAACAGTTGTTTTACAAGAAAAAAAAATAGTTCATACATCCAGTTAAAGTTTTTCACAAATATAATGAATGAACATGTTACCCAGTAAAGAGGAAAAAATAAATATAAAAGAGAAGAGAAAAAAAGAGCACGTTAGAAGGTTTAGACATGAGGAAATAGAGTGAAGCCGAGGGATTTTTATAATATAGTTGACCGATTCAAAATTTTAACATAATTAATGGAACATAAACATATAACACAGCGTCTGAAGTCACAAATTGTTGTATTAAAAATATCTAAATGAGGACAAAGTAAGTTGAATTTGGAGCAGCTACGATAAATAAATGAGTTTTGAGCATATTTTTTTTCGACAGTGGATTCTAAAAAAATAACTTGTCGTGTTGACTTTACGAGACAGTTTATTAAAATACGCTCTATGAGATATAGACTATTCTATATTTCTAGAGTGAACCTTTCCGAAACTTCTAGACGTAGGTTCTGCAGTGCAGATGAGGAAACACATATACACAATAATGTGCAAATTGCAAATTCACGTATAAATGTGAATTTGCATTACGTCATAAAAGGAGTCTCATCCTCAGGGGACCACTAGTTAAACCTGAGGATTCTAAAAGAGCTCACCCACTACCTAATACGGATCTAGGCTAGGAGGGGGAGATTTAGTGAAATGCAAACTCTCGCTTTCCACACAGTAGCCAGGCTCTTCATAGATCTGGAATTGGAGGGCGAGAACTATTTACAGGGACCCGTCACAATAGATCTTCACATATCGCAGTGACGTCAAGAGCTTACATAGTACTGACCCCCGCCACTGAGAATAAAAAAATACAGCGTTACGTTCACGACGCACTACCAAAACGCAGATCAAGCCTAATATATAGCTTAGAGAAATGATGGTAGGGTAATTTGACCTGGGCCCACGTTGGGCGCCAATTGATATGGGATCAATTTAAAGAAAAGTAAGGCACCCATGTTTTTTATATTGATCCCGTATCAACATGGTCTCGACCTTAAATACGTCGGCTCTGGAATCACCGAATACGAGTAGTTTAATAAAATAATTAAGGCCTGGAGAGTCGCTAGATATTTTTTTTACTCGTAAAGGGGTCGCGCATTCAAAATGGTTAAAAATCACTGATCTAGAAAATCAACAAACGTGAGTATAAATGTAATCATACTTAGACACTTACAGAATAACACTATTTCTCGGAACGTGTAATAATAATTATTAATCTCTTTAGCTGATTAATTCCCGGAACCAAAATAGTGAAAGTTTAATGAAATACATTAGGCAACCACTTTCTTGTTTCAGAGTTTCAGGGGACCTTCGGAATAATTCAGGAATTTCATGACTTTCAGGAGATGTGAAGGTATGAACGGTTCCAAAGGTTAGTGGTTAATAGGAGACAGGACGGTGGATTTTACCCGAGATAACGTTATATCCATACAACTGACTTACAAAACCAGATGACTAGATTTGTGGTGATGGGGAAATATAATTTGTTCAATTATCCAAAGAATTAAGCGTACAAATTTGCCTTTATTTTGAAAAGAAAATATTTATAAACTAAAAAGCACGTTTTGACAAAACAAACAGATCATTATTTCAGCTCTTAAAATAAAACTCTATGATTAGCTAAAATTTACTACTTAAAAATTAAACATGATATAATAGTAATCTTGTTTATTAGATACTCTAAATAACAATGACAAAAAATAATTACAAAAAGTTACATAAATCTTAATGTATTTAAAAAAACATTCATCCTAAAATTAAAACGTTTAAATGAATTGTTAGTAAAAAAAATACAATTAATAGAAAAAAAAAAACAACAAATTTTCATTTTAAATAAATCAATGATAATTTTACGGAAAGTTGAAAATCAAATAAAATATTTTTTTTAGTGGCATTAATAATGTTTAAAAAAACTAGAATTTAATAATGATTTATGAATATTTTTTAATGCAAACAGTAATTTAAGACAAGATTAAATTGTGTAATAGTAAAAAGTAAAATAAAAATCCGTTTTAGTTCAAAACAAAATAAAAATACTAAATTTGTAATTGATGAAAACAATTTTAAGTATCCGTAATAATTCAGAACCAAATATTATGTTATAAAATAACCATTCATGAAAAAGGTTCTTTCATGTAGATTATTTCAGATATCAACAGTAATTTCAAAGAAAATAGAATTACATGTTAATGATAAATAAAAAGGTATTATTAAGAATACTTGACACACATCCACTTATTTATTCAGCCAATTAGCGCTTTCACCCTCTAATGGACATCTTCAGAGAGGTAAATATTATACTGTGAAGGAATAATTTTTATAAAACTAAAATATACCTACACTCTACAATTATCTTTACCCTATATAATATTTACAAGTCTGAAGATGCCCATTAGAGGATGAAAGTGCTAATTGGTCAAACAAATAAGTGGAAGTGTACAAAGTATTTTTAATTGGTAACTTATTTGTAAATTATTATATTATATTATATCATATATAAGTTATTACATCAAAAAAATATGTGTAAATAAAAAAAATATCTGAGGGTACTACTTGCAAACCCGGCAAAATCCAAAATCTAAAAAAGTGAGATATTAATTGAAACTTATTCAAATACATTTTTTTTACAATAATTATAACCTTGTCAGTTAAAAATACGGCTTTATTTGTAAGAACTTGACTTTTAAATTATCGGGTTTGTTGCAAACATGGCAACCTCTACCTAAAAGTTGGAAAGTATAAAATTAAATGTATTATTTCACTTCTGTTTCTTGACATAATCATGCTTGTGTCATCACTGTTTACGTATAAAATATTTACTGATTTTAATTAAAAAAATAAGTTTACAAAAAAGTTGAAGTTAAGAATGAATAAGTTCAGTGGTTGTTAAAAGACTATTAAACTAAGTAAAAAAAAAAAAAAAATATATATATATATCGAACTATTACTTTTCCGTGCATTTTCAAGAAACTTTGCACTACAATTTAATACTGTAATTTTTACCCCGCGCAAGAAAACATTTTTTGTATCCAATTTACCGTAGGGCTGAAGTTTCTCAAAATAAAGAAAGATGGATTTTGCCGGGTTTGCAAATAGTACCCTCATCTATGTTTTGTTGAAAAATTGGGTATGAAAGTAAATTTAAAATATGATTTTTTTTTTTTAATGTAAATAAAGTAACATATTATAATAAAATAAGAAGCTTAAGTTGTAATTCTTTAAGTCGGGGTGGCGCGTTAAAGGAACGCTTTGTTTTTCTTAGCCAACGAAATTCATTAATTTAACGTTCATGGTTCATAAAACTCACGGTTCATTGTTTTTCTTGAAGGGTGAAAATTGAATTCAACTTTCTAAAGAAACGTGTTTCACAGTTCGGTGTTTATTTCAGCCTATTTTGAATATCACGTTCCGAAGTATCGCATAGAGAACGGATTTATGCATGTTTCCATCCCTTGTCCGGATGAAATGAAGAATACAATTGAATTATTTCTTTAAAAATTTTTTTTCAAAAACAATATTTTTAGACTATGCTATTTTTGGAGACAAGAACCTTTTGGGAGTTATTTTTATTTGAAATGTATTTATACAACCTCACGGCTTACGTTCATTTAATAAAAAAAAAAATTAAAAAATTAAATTCACATTCTACTGTTAATGATAATATTTACCTAAATATTTAACTTTTGGGGGGCATTTTCAACGAGTAGTAAATAACTTACTATTATAAAATTGGAATTGTCGCAAGAGGCAAAATTAACAGTTCACAATGGAGTCTTGGTCTCGGCCTGATGTATGGGAGCGAAGTATGGAAAAAGGGAATGAAAGTAGGCTGAATGCTGTCGAAATGCGATCTCTCAGGCGAATGTGTGGTAAAACTATGTACGATAGATGCACAAATGTTGAGATCCTTACATTATTTAAGGCTGAAATAAGTACTATGGACAAAATCAAGAAAGGAGCTCTGCGCTGGTTTGGACATATTGAGCAAATGGAGAGCGAAAGAACGGCTAAGAATATTTACAATGCGAATGTTGATGGATGCAGAGTTATAAAAAGACCGAGAAAGACATGGCATGACCAAATTCAACATATACTTGAAGATGGACATGTCAAAAGTCGGAATAATCGGCGCGCGTGCATGAGAAGATGTATGAATGTAGAGGAAGCGAGATCTGCATGCAAAGATAGAGCGATGTGGAGTTTTATTCCCTCTGCCTCCTTACGGGGAAACGGCGTAATGGTTTGTTGTTGTCGGAATCAAGTTGTGTTAGAGTGGGATTCGATCCTCAGACCTGTGATCAGTGAGTTCGCGACACTAGCCACCGGACCACAGCCCGGTTCTGAATTGTGTGTGAAATTGAACAAAAACCCTTGACGAATGCCTACTATTCAATGACTGCTCTCCTCGTCCGCCTCGTAGTGTAGTGGTTTGCGTGTTCGCCTACCATGCTTATGATTCTGTGTTCGATTACAAGGAAGGTTTAAATTATTTTGTGTCTAAAACTAAATTATTTATCAGCTCCTGGACTTTAGTCCTAGTAGTAATTTATTACTGAAGCCTTAGACTGTTCATCGTATCTCAAAAAATATATTTAAAAATAAATTAATCTCTGTCTTTATATATTACAACTAAGATGAAGAACGTTTTATAAATTTCAACATTCTGCAATTAGAACTTTTGTGTTTATTTGAACAAAAAAAAATTGGACAAATTTAACATATTGTTAAAATAACCAACTAGTCAAAGAAGAAGTATAACATCTTTTAAAGAAATTACAGGCGTTGCCTCGTATGTAGGTGAAATAATCCGGTCGTAATCTCACCCGCATTGTTAAAGGTTTCACCTCTTTAACTTCACAAAGATCAACAAATAGAAGAAATGAAGTAATGTGGATATTCAAACATAGGCAGAATGACGAATGTTACACCGTGTGTTAAGTGGCCACACAAAGCTTCCAATGACAGGACATAAGCAACGTAAACGCCTAGACACGTGCTAAATAATTCACCTTAAATTAAAGTGCGATGACTGGTGAAGCTAGTCATCGTTTTCATTACAACAAATTATGCAACTCAAACAGTATTTCACATAAAAACGGGAGCATTGTTCTGCAGTACATAAACATCGTCCCTACCATGGAGATACGAACAACAAAGGAATGTGGCATATTAAGAGACCACAGGGCGCAGTCAACGCCCATTCAGTCCAGTTCAACGCAGTCACACAGTTCCAGCATGAAGTTCAAGAGCAGCCTCTTCAACTCCTCATCCCCGAAACACTCGCGTGGCACAATTCGTTTTTTTTCGCCATGTGAAAAATACGCATTAAACAGCAACCTTGTGCCTTCTGTTAATCTCTAACTGGGGTAGGAGCTCCAACCCTCAACAAATTAATCCTACACCTTCTGTATAATGTCCTTCATCTCTGTTTATATTGGTGAAATTCTATTTTATTTGAAAATCGTAGAAAAATAAAATACTTCATTTTTGTATTTTAAATTCGGAGCTGAATTGTTGTAAACTCTTGAATTGTATTAACTTCAAAATACCGAATCGAGTTACTAGAAGTTTTGAGTTGTTTGCAACATACGTAGATACTTACTATGCACGGCACTCTCCACTCCGCGTTTACATTCCTTAGCCAACAAATTTACTTGTGATACAGACATTTTTATTACTACAATTATTCATTTTAAAACGTTCTTAAATACATTGTTTAAAGCTTTTTTTTTTATGTAAAACTTTATTTCTCAAGCAATTTTTTCTCTGCTTTTGATGTGCACTTAAAAAAAATACATTTGGACCCCTGTTTTTAGTAGCCTTACGTATCATGTACAAGGCTAAGGTACTCAGAAAAAATCTTTACAATCTTTGAAATGAGATGTTCAATAAGTCCAAGAACAATAGCGCATGATAACTACTTTTAACGACAGTGTGAATATCTGTTAAGGATATTCCATCTTTCCTGCATTCTGCTTCAAGATTATGGCGTTGTTAACTGAAAAATGGGCACTGAAATAACAGATGTTCGATACTCTGTGAAGAAATATCATTGCATGGACAATAGTCATCATTCCTTAATTTAAACCTATATAGGTTACTTCTCATAGCTCCGCGTCCGGTAAAAAGTTGGGTCGTTTTGAAAGTTCTTTGGTGATGACGACGGAAGTTTGCTGCATCAGCCAGGGTTGGGAAAATCATTTTAGTGATAAAATCTGTAGCGCGGTAATGATCCTACAACGCTGCTGCGTGTTTTGTTTAATACAGCGTTTAGCAAAACTAAGGGGACATTCTGAGAAGAAAGGTGCCGTCTTTCTGAAATCATTTTTTCCCATATTTTTAAATATATTTACCATATATATTTTAGAATGGGTGCGCGTGAGTTGATTTGAGGTTAAATAATGTGGATGACAATTGAAGTTATTTATTAAGCAGTTACACACGAGTGTCCTATTATTTTGTACAGAAGGAATTTACAATAGCGAACACTGGCGGAGAGCTGGTGGCCAGGCGACACGAAATGCCAAGACGAAATTTAATGAATTCTTCCGATGCACGGTGTTCAATATCTTGTCCGAGCTGACGTTGCAGCGGACTACGCGTTGCAGGTCAAAGCGGAGTTCGACCTGTCAACCTCAGGGCTGTTGGTGTTACCCCCCACCATATCATTATTTTATACACTTACTGTAATTCAATTTTGGTTATTTATCTTTAATATTAATTTCTTGATACATTTTTTTTTGTATTTAAAAAAAATATAAATATAAATATAATTTGCTTTTCTATTTTTCTTATTTACTTTATATTTCTACTTTTTTTCATTATTATTTTTTTGATGCATATTTTTATACGTAACTAATAATGTTACGTTATTTCCGTATTTTTTTATTTTGCAAAGTTTTACTTTTGTTTTTGCATTGCAATATGCATTTTTGGTTAGGTACATCTCTTAAATAAAAATTTTAATGTGCTTTATTTTTAAAAATTTCATCACGTTTGGACTTACCGGTATTATTTTTGTAAATGCCTCTTAGGCGCATTATTAAATTAAATAAATTTTAATTTGTTGCAACAGAGAGGGAAAAATTTTTTGAGAAGGGAACATGGAAGTCTAGGCTTATGACCTGTCATTGGCTGGTTTAAGTGGCCACTTTACACACTGTGTAACATTCACCATTCTACCTATGTTTAAGCATCTACATTTTCACAACTCTTCCATCTGTTTTTCCTTGACCTTTTCCCTTTCCCGTTCACTTTTTCCAGGAAAGGGGAAATCCAGCCAGTCATCAAGCATTTGGACATACTCAAAACATTGTTGAATAAATAAATATTTATATTAATAACTCTCAAAAGGGTTGAATCCAGTTTTTGTCTACAAAAAAAATTGACAAACCCAAAATATTGTTTAAATATGTCCCTTTGATGTATTTGTATACCATCTTCACCGTCTTTTCCCTATTTGCACCCAATGGTGCATAGGGCACTGCATTGTTGCACAGACCGCAGCGTATCTTGACATTTTTTTTATTATATAAAAATATAATAATCAGTGTTAGGCTTAAGGCTCCAGTCCAAAGACTGCGAATATTATATTGCATGAACACATTTTTAAATCAATATTTCATGTCAGGCATGTTGGAAATTGAATCCGTGACCTTTTATATGGTAGGCAAACGTGACGACTACTACACCACGAGTCCGATTTTTATTTTCTTTCTACGCGAACAATGAATGTGACGCCAATACATCAATTAATATTTGTGTAAGAGAGAGCACGAAGATGGAACTCATAACAAGAAAGATAGAGATGCTGTTTGTAGAAAAAGTGATTCAATTGATTATTGACAGTGACGGGGGACGAGCGCACGCACGTCAAATGACCGATGACTTATGATTTTTATCTATTTTGCTATAACATGGCGAAATTGTATGTTTTTTTTCTCTAAATAAGGGAACAGGAATTATTTAACAGTATGTCTCCACGTTTTTTTTTAAAGCAAAGGAATTATTGACTACAGTATTTTAAGAGATAAGATCTTAGGTTTAACCAGTGGTCCACCCGAGGATGTGGCTTCTTTTATGATATAATGCATCACATTCACATATAATAAAATAGGACTAAAATACCATCTTTCATTTCGAAACTGGCTATATTGAAAAGGCTAATGTTACTTGGCACTATTTATTGACTCCAAACTTTCATGGAGCTACCAGTTTGAACATGAAAATCAAAAATTGCACCCGTTACTGGCGTTTTGCATAGACTTAGTGGCTTGTTTCATCGTCTCGTTTTGTTTGCCGCCTACTACGCTATAATACATTCGCAGTATTCCCACCTGTCCTATCTATCTACTGAGGCGTCCAATGGATTAGTACAGATGTATTGCTCTTGGTTACGTGGTTCTCGCGTGTTCGGTTGAGACGGAGGTGAAGTCCTGACTGTTATGTGCCGTACACTCCCCATCAGGGGGTGGATAAGTCAATGGAATCCCTCCGGTCCCCGTCTAGGGAGTCTTTCCATGGCCTTCTCAATTACTGCTACTCGTATTTCGTTTTATCATGTTTGTGCCGTTTTATGTTTATACATCGTACTTTTGTACTATTTCCTTTGTTCCTTTTTTTTATTCTTATGTTTTTCATTGCAATAAATAAATATGTCTATGTATAAATATAAAATACATAAAATAAATAAATTTTAAAAAATGACTTCCTTTACGGGGGACACTGGGGTGGGACCTTAAGGGTGGGGACGGTGTGTGGTTTATTGAGTGCATACCGCCCCTGCTCTACTGACTTAAAATCATGCAAACTTTGAAAAAAATGACAAAGAAATTAAAATCCTTCTTAAAAAAGCGTGGCTGATAAAGTGTCCACCAGGACTCTATAACAGCTGCGGGTGAAGGTAAGTTGTCTCCCTCAGTGTCCTATCTATCATGTTTTTGGGGTTTCGCAACAAAAATCAGATCACGGAGATACAAATTCTTCAGAACAGAGCTCTGAAAATTTTTCTTGGTCTGAAATGGGATTCCCATGTCAAGCATATTTACCGACACAAAAATATTTCCTTTTAAGGAATGCCACCGCATGACTTCGCCAACACTTTTTTTAATATCGTATTTTTCTGCTCACACACATTTAAAATACACATTTGAACACACAATATTCACAACCATAATACACAAAACTCAAAAATTTCGCTCAGCGAATTTCGGAAAAAAATCTATCAAAAATATTGGCCTTAACTAATTTAATAAACTGTCAACGAATTAAAAAACGAAAAATTTTATAGTAAATCTTAAAGTCTAGCAATTATAAAATATTACTTGAACCTTTTCCATAGTGATAGTTATTAATATAATTTCTTTAAATAGCAACATTTTTAGTTACTTTCTTTTTCGTTTTACTTATTAGTTTTCATTATTTTATTATGGCGGCCTCCGTGGTGTAGTGGTCAAGACGCTTGACTCACAGACGGAAGGTTCCGGGTTCGATTCCCGGTGAGAACACAAAAATTAAAAAATGTGATTTTTCTCAAGCCTGGGTGTTCTGTGATGTAATTCACCGCTGTAATTGGGCCTCCTGGCCTGTTGTGGTTCAAAAATAAAATAAAATAAAATAAATGAATTGAATTATATATGTGCTTTAGTATATGCGTATATGTTTATGTGTGTATGTATTATGTATGTGTTTATACTCATATATATGCATGTTTATGTGTGTATATGTATGTATGTATGTGTATGTATGTATATATTTGTATATATATGGATGTGTGTGAGTGTGTGTATGTATGTAGTATGTGTACATTTATGAACATTCCTTTTTCATTGTTTTATATTAACTAACTATTTCTTCTTCTTTTCTTCCTTCCCTATTTTCCCATCTTACTTCCATTCACCCCTAGCGAGCTGTACGTTTTGTTTTTATAAATATTTTTGTTCCTATATGAAACCCGTAATTGGTCTTGTTATTTGTTGTTATTCTTTATGTATTGTTTATAACGATGACTGTTTTGATTTAAAAAATATTTTTTTAAAAAAAGTAATAAAAAAAAAAATAGTTTATAATTTATAATATGTTTCTCATAGTATTCTTACTATTTTGGATTTTATTAACTGAAATTATGTATTGTCACAAAAATGTTTTCTTTTTATGTACCGTCCCAAATGAGTTTATTTTATAAATCCTGGGAGTATATTATTTGTTCATGTATTATATGTTTTATTAATAATAAAAAAATAGTAAAAGTGTACATGTGTATGTAGGTGTTTCCTCGTCTGCACTGCAGAACCTACGTCTAGAAGTTTCAGAAACGTGCATTCAAGAAAGGGGTTTGTTCAATTTGCCGCCCTCAGTTAGGACTCTAGTGATAACCCTCTATAATATAGTATATTACAATGATCAAAGATAAATAAAATAAAAATTAAGCATAATATTGGTCAGTTCATTTTCTTTTGAAATGAGTTCCTTTTATATAATGCGTTTTTTATTCATCTCTCCAACCTCTTTCAAAAAGGTCGAAAACATCCCACTTTCTCACCTGTCATTGCTTATATAGAAAGGGATGATTTTATTTGGGGCGAAATGGGGTAGGAGAGATGATAACAGTGGCAGTGTGGCTATTCGGACAAAGAGATTATCTATGATCAAATAATGGAAAGATAATACGAAACATAGTGGTATTACTTACTTACAATATT
This sequence comes from Micrasema longulum, assembly GCF_059751315.1. Lineage (NCBI taxonomy): Eukaryota > Metazoa > Arthropoda > Insecta > Trichoptera > Brachycentridae > Micrasema > Micrasema longulum. The sequence goes on along the minus strand of NW_028278929.1, from coordinate 25,384 downwards.
ATCTTTGTCGATTGTCAACGGAATTAATTACGGTAAAGGGGTGTAACAAATGAACATCGCACGGTATGCGGGACCTGCCAACAGAGGGCTCTGTCAAATATTATAAAATGAAGAACAACGGATAGATCGTCTTCTTTTCCCGACCGCTAGCTTGCAAGCAAATGCAGGTCCCGTCAAATATCTTAAGCTTTCGTTATAAATATTATATATTTTCGCCTTATAAACTTTTATCTGTAAAATCCTATGGAGGTCATTTACATCGGGTGTCATTTAATATTCATGATCTACAAAGTATATAATTACAGTAAAACTCCGTTTATCCGAGCTTTATAATTACTTTTATTTTGGATAACTTATATAGCGCCATTTTCGTAATATTATACCGCAAGGACGCCTTATAAAGTGATTACATGAACAAATAAATTTAATTTGAACTTTTTAAATTTGTTATTTGAGAAAAACAATTTACTTTGTCATCACATGATAAGGGTTTAGAAAACAAGTGGGTTTTAAGTTTTTTTCCGAAACATCACTTCACTCTCACAGTTTCGCACCTCTGCTGAGAGATAATTCCCTGCCGTAGGGCCAGCGACCGCAAATGCGCGTTAGCCGAATTTTAGGTATTATAACTTTTCCTCTGGACGTATATGTAGCTAATCTAAGCGTAAGACGTCTGTCAGCTAGTTCATCTGGAATGTCATCTGGAGTTCCCTTAGATATTCTGGAGCAGAGTTGTGCAATGACTTATACATAAACCAACAGAGTTTGTATTCCATCCTCTGTGGAAAACGTAGCCAGAGTAATTCCCGATGTAGTGGAGTGATACGGCTGAACTTCCAAGATTCCAAAAATAAGTCTCGATGCGGCATTCAATACAGACTGTAGGCGAGTCATTTTATTCATTGGTAGACATGCGTAGATACCAGTGGCGAGCCGTGATTTATTTTATAGGTAATCTATTAAAATTTTTCATTAATTTGTACTACATATAAGTACTGACTTTTTTTGTGGTTCTGTGAAAATCAACTGAAACAACAATTATTATAAACCACGCGATAAGCGTAGCTTTATTCTACACTATTTTAATACAATACTTGTACAAAAGTTTATTAACAAATACCACAATGACATTCCGCAGATATTTCCATGATGATCTGTCATTGACAGTACTGTCAGGACTTGAGCACTGGCCGATTTCTTTTAAAATGAATAATGCCTAAAATAGCCACTGCGAACGCCAACTGTCCTATGTGATACATAATATTATGTCGACGGTATCCCATCAAAGAAAAATAGTCCTTCGGAAAAAATGTTCGAAATACTAGTTTCCAAATAGAGAATCTTCTAATAATATTTGTAATCTGCAAGTTTGTTTTAGTACTAAAAAAGCCAACTTGGGTTAAAGACGAAAAATACAGTGTACTTTTTTGTATGGAAGAATAAGATGAGGTAATCGGCTAGTTTCATCGTTCAGTAAGAATGGGCTGGGCGCACTTCTTAGATATTTTTTTGTAGAAAGACATAAACGGTGATTTATAATAAATAACAATTACTTTATTTATTTTCCCATAAACACGGTTACTATAAATTATTATTATTAAAAGTCAAATATAATGGTAAGCTGTGCATAATCGCTTACTTTGACGATTCGCCCCTGGTAGATACCATTACAATAATCGACTCTAGACTAGAGATGCAAGGCGATAAAATTACCGCGGTATTTTATGGGAATTTTACCAAATTTTGGTAAAATACGGTATTTTTCGGTAAGAAACGAATTTGACGTACTTATTTATATTTTTCAGAGATATTACAAATACGAGTAGCTTTGTTTTAGGACACTTTACATGACTGCAAAAACCAGGCTTAGGTCCATCAGGTGGTTGTCGAGATTTATTATAAGTTTGGGACGTTCAAGGTCATTCGGTATGTACTTTTTAAACTTTTTTTTATAAAAAAGGTTATTATGTTTTGAAACTTAACAGGATCGGTGGACATAGAGTCCTTAGTAAAACCTTAAGTTTGTGACCTTGAACGACCACCGCTCATGCCGCGATTTTTAAAAAATAGTGCATAAATTATTTTTTTTGTGTATAATTACGGCCCTGAAGGTTTTATAGAAAAAAGTCCGAGAAAATAAAATTTACTTAAAAATCGTAGTTACATTTTTTTACTTTAGACCAATATTTTCCAAGATACACGTTTGAACATCAAATACATTTTATCAAAATAGCGGAAAAGCGGTATTTGCACTAACTTTTTACTTATTATTTGATAATTGACGTACGAAAAGTCATCATCATCATCACCGTAAATTACGGTATTTTACCGCGACTTTTGGTAAAATTACGTAATTTTACATCTCTAATCTAGACTCTACAAACGCAATTATTAATTGACGGGCGGCATCAACTGGCAAATATTTGCGTATGCATTTAATCTTTCTCAGCTGGTAAAAGCATGAACTTATCGTTCTACTAATTTGGGCGTCAAGAGAAAGGTCAGAATGAAAGAAGACTCCCAGTAGTTTAACGGTGGTACATCGGTTATTGGCTAAACTTCATTTTCACATTTAAAAAAATGCAAATAGGGGCTAGATTACTTAATGTCCATGCGCTCTGTAGCTGCAAGACGTGCCGTAATCTAGCTATTATATATCATAATTGTTATATATCATAAAAAGAGACGAGGTACTAGAACCCCAACCGTCCATGCGCTCTGTAGCTGCAAGACGTGCTGGGATATTTATTTATTGTATGATTGAGATGATTTTCACAAAAATAGCGGTATGTAAACTATCCAAACATGTATATTTATATATAACAGGGTGTATGACCTATCATTGGCTGGTTTAAGTGGCCACTTTACACACTGTGTAACATTTACCATTTTGCCTATGTTTGAACATCCATTTTCTTCAATTCTTCCATCTGTTGATTTTAGTGAAGTTAAAGAGCTGAAACATTTTTATTTGTGAATAGAATTCAACTGATCGGTTATTTCACATTCTAGGCAACGCCTAAAAACAATTTTCCAATTATTATACTTCTTCTTGGACCAGTTGGTTTTATTAAAATATTTTGAGTTGTTCCAATTTTTTGTAGACAAAAAACTGGATTTCACTTCCTTGGGAATCATTAAGATTATCATATTACAACAGAGATGAAGAACATTTGAGAGAAGGCAATATGGAAGTCTCGGCATTTTTTCCATATCGCATTCTATAAAATTGTCTTCATCTCTGTTGTAATTTGTTCATTTAAGAATACGTTTCTGTTTTTTTTTTCAATATCTGATCTTCAGAATATTCTGTATTTTGCTTGAGGTAAAATTTCTACTCTAGATTAAGCTAATGTTTCCATGACTGATTTAAGCTACGAGCAACTCAATAAACTTAAACGATTTCAGAATACATACATAAGGTATATTTTTGGTCTTAGGAAATATGACCACATTTCTGATTATCGTAGGCAACTGAAATGGCTCAAAATAAGACAGTGGACTATCACTCCCTCTCACTTCTGTTCAATGTACTTCATAGTCCTAACGCTCCTATATACCTCCGTGAAAAATTTCAGCGCTTATCAGTTCATGGTTTACCTCTTCGTTCTAATTCGCACTCTCTTAATACCCATCCACAATTCCTCTTTCTTCTCTAACTCATGAAGTGTCCATGTGGCTCGACTGTGGAATCATCTCCCATCCACCATCAAAAATGTTACTACAGTATCTCTGTTCAAATCACGCCTGAAGAAACATCTCCTTCCTCTTCCTTAATCTCTCCTCCTTTTCCGTTTTCCCATTGAGTAATGGTATTGATTGAATATAATTTATACACAAATACATTAATTTATTTCTATTGTTTGTACATCTTTCATCATCATCATTCCCTTTTTTGCACCTGATGGTGCATAGGGCACTGCATCGGTACACCAATTGCAGCGTACCTTGATCATTTTTGTTACATAAAAGTAAGATGATCAGTCTTACGCTTCAGGCACCAGTCCAGGGACTATCAAATATTTCAGCGTAAAAACACAATTTTAAATAAATATTTCGTTTTAACCATGTTGGGAATCGAACCCGAGACCTCTTACATAGTAGGCAAACGAAGTGACCATTACACCACGGGGCCGAGGCCGATATATCTTTAGATTTTATTTATTTATTTTTTCTATTATGTTTTGTAACTTGAATTATAAAAATAAAGCTTGGTTGGTTGGAAGAAATTTCCATTAAATTTGGCAATAAGCCTGCCAATGTACAATTAACATTATGTACAAAAGTTAAATAAATAAAAATATAATAAATAAAACGACGTCACTGCACCACGTGTAAAGCACTTTATCAGTGAATCTTTTAAGAGTTAAAACAATATTTCACGTCGACCCTGCCAGAAATTGAATCCAGAAGCTCAATCACAAATAACTATCGAGGTACTTAAAAACATGCTAAGCATTTGAGCGATCACAACCTACAATAATGAACATGCTAAAGTTATCGCAGTCATAAGTCAACGCGTGTGTAATCTCTAAGTCAACGCTCGTGTCGGCTTGTTTATTGTTTTCCTCGTAAACAAATACAGTTCACTGGCGAAAAATCGGCGTTTACTATAAAAATAATACAATTTATTGCATTTGCAGAATAGTAGAGAGTATCTAATACAAAAAACCGGATATTAAATGACAATTACTATGGCGACTGCTTTTCTTGATATTTGGCTTGCCGACCGCCGGCTAAATGCAATAAATAGCCTGATAAATAATAAATAAATAAATGAAAATAGCAGTTTTGGAATAGTTTCCATATTTACACCGGTGAAATTTAAATGAGCACTTATCTTCTTTGTCAGGATTTTAACCTAAGAGTGAACAATCATGTCGAAAACTAAAAAAATAAAGTCATTTGCCAAACTTTATTAAAAAACTCAGTTCACGTTTTGCCAAAAAAAAATCTAGTTGGCAGAAAATGTAACTTCTCAAATGTTCGACCTTTCTTAAACTTCTCTTAACTTTCTTTATCTTTTCATCACCTTCCACTTCCACTCTTTTTACTTTCTTCGTCTCTTTCTTCCAAACTAGTGCTTACTAGGCGCTGTATAAATTATCCAACAATATATATACGTACCATAAACAAAACTGCGTCTGACCAAACATATTTGTTTAATTTATTAACTTAATTATTGATGTAACAACTTATATTTACATGCAAGTTATTAATTTAAAAATTCTTCCTTCAGCATCTCCAGTCTGAAGATGCCAATTAAAGGGTGAAAGCGCTAATTGGTCAAACAAATAAGTGAAAGTGTACCAAGTAATTATAAATTAATTAATTATTACATCATTACAATGGAATTCCATCAAGAATTGTAAATTAACAATTTTTAATTCAAATAACTCAATTATTAGTTAATTGGTCAACGAACATGGAAAATCCACTTTTTTTCATATATTTTTACAGTATTAAGAGTCTATAAAATACTATCCAGTAAAAAAAAAATCCTACTTATTAGTAGCAATTTTTTTTTATTTAAAAAATGCGCGAAAACGGTCATTACCTTTGCCACGCCCCTAATACGTCATGATTCATGTTTATTTTCAACTTTGTTTAAAACCGCTCAATTTTTTAAAGAACATCGTCACTAATTTTGACGTCACAAGTATCAATGCCAAACACGTTGCGTTTTTCTAGCGACATCATTTTTTATAATTTCTTTAAAATCAATTGATCACAATATCAATTGATTGATTGATTTTGAAAATACGATTAATTATTTTAAATCCATTTCATATATTTTTATTGGTATTCGTAGGATGTGATATTTTTATATTCCGTGTCCAGGCGGGCGAAGAATACGTATTTATTATTATAAGCATTCTACTATCTGCTAAAAATCCTAAAAAAGTTTAATGGTTAAATCCATATTTGCTCACAATGCTTAAGGTCACAGGATCGATTTCTGTCTATGGCAATTTGAAAAATTCACTGTCCCTCCCTGAACTGGCACATAAATCAGAAAACTGTTTTTTTTCAAAAACGCTGAATTTGGTTTACCGATGCAGTGCCCTAAGCACCATCGGGTGCATAAAGGGATATGATGAGTTTACTAGTAGTAAGTAAATATTATAGTATCTTTTGATTTATTGCGGTTCATTAAAAAAATCTAAAATATTTGGGCTCGTCCGGGATTTGAACCCGGGACCTCTCGCACCCTAAGCGAAAATCATACCCCTAGACCAACGAGCCGGTTGGAGAGGCGGAGAATTCAAAAGAATAAAATGTAAAATAATATCGCTGTACAAGTACAGTGTCGTGTGTGTATGTGTGTCAATTTAGAAAGGTGATATTTTTATCTAGTAGCGCATTACATAAAATGTTTTGTATGTGTGTGAATGTCTTATAAAACGACACAATAAAAATATAATTGGTGAATGTATTCGCTAAATATGTACATTACAAGATCTTATTCATAGATGTCGTTAGTATTTTTTTATCTTAATACTTTTCATTTTTATTCATATATTATATTATTATGTCGCTGCCAAATAATTGAATTAGTCACTCAACTGAGCGGCTAGGCTGTTCATTGAAAAATGCTTGCATTCAACTAGGCCATTCGTTTAACGAAAGTGTTGAACGTCGCTTATCCTATTTAACTTTAATTCAACAATTATAATTGCTTTATTTTTTATATATTTTTATGTTAAATTACATAGCTACGGATAGTTTAATAATGAAAAAAAAAAACATTTTTTTACGCAAATCAACACTGTATATTTTTAGTTTATAATTATTGATATATTATATCCAAATATACATATTTTAATTTCAGAATTTTTAATATTGTTAACTTTTTAATCATTTATTTCGTTTAATTATTGAAGAATGTACCTACAGTGTACTTAAATATTATCTTACAATTCTGTGGAAAATATTTATCGACTGTTTTTACAATTTACATTACTTGTACCTTAGTGTAAAAAATATAATTAATAAACTTTACCCAACCTGACCTAACCCGGCTGCTTTGGTTCGGCCGTTTCCAAAGGATAAGCCAACATGTTGAAGGTTGAGCTATCTTAATTTATTTAACGAACGGCCTAGCCATTCAGTTGAATGCTGGCATTTAATTAACAGCCTAGTAGCTTAGTCGAGCGGCTGATTGAACTACTTGCCTCTGACTAAAAATCACTTAACGATACCTTTCATCATCATCATTGACTCTGCAGCCCCCTGTGGGCCATGGCCTGCTCCAACATTCGTCGCCTCCTCGCTCTATCCTGGCATTTACTCCTCCAGTCCCCGATGCCAAAAGCATCATCGTCCCACGGTACTCCATCCAGCCATTGGAGTTTAAATCTACCAACGCACATGAGAGTATTAAATTTGACCCGAAAATTCAATCAAAAATATTTATAAAGTACATCCTTTTTATTTTCGCTCTGTTTGAATTGACAACTTCAAAAATAAACATTGGAGTTAATAACTGTCAAATAAGGAGGGTAATTTTTATTTTTTAAAATAGTTATGTTAAGTTATCATGCTATATATTATGACATCAATCTTAGAGGTCATAATGGTACGTTACAAAAAAACTTATGACAGTAATATTTAGACATTTTTTTTTTTATTAAGATGAACACAAAACCTCAAAAGGAAAATAAAGAATACTTTAATGAAAATATAATAATAAAGAAAACACCATAAAAATTTGTTCCAAAGTTGAAAAACAACACGACAAAAATATCAACAAAAAATAAATAAAAATCAAGCACAGAAAATACGATAAAATATCACCAACATCATTCCCTTTCCGCATCTGTGGTGCATAGGGCACTGCATTAGTAAACCAATCGCAGCGTGTCTAGATAATTTTTGTTATATGAAGGTAGGATGATCAGTCTTACGCTTCAGGTACCAGAGCAGATACTATGAATTATTTCAAATCACCATGCCGGGAATAAAACCCGAGACCTCTTGCATGGGAGGCAAACGCGCAGACCATTACACCAAGAGATACCGTTTCCGCACCATGCTTTTACGCACTGTTTGTTCGAAACGCACGCAAATAATTTCTTCCGTATACCAAAAAATTGCATTTTATTATTAAAAATTATAAATATAGAAAAAAACTAAAAATATTATTTATTAAATGTTTTCAGTATACATACTTAAATATGTAAATACGTATGCGTATTTCCTGTATTGAGATACCTTGGCCTCGATAGTTGATAGTGTTTGTTTGATACGCTGACATTTGAATACTACTCTTCATTTTGAGTCCAGTCTTACTACAAATGTTCGAATTTCCGCGCACGCGCATTAAAGTTCATAACGCTGTCGTATTGTTTTACGTGACTCACAGAGATAAGAGCATCCAACTTGAGAAATACAAAGAAAAAACGACTCTCATAACGTAAAGATAATTTAAATAGCGTGTTATTGGAATTTAAACAAAATTTCAGAACATCTCGAGTTTTAGGTACTGTCCAAATGTTTACAGCTTCACCGCTAGGCGCGCCTGGTCCTGTGCTCCGTTAATTAATGTGTGATCAACCATTTATTATTTTTATTATAACAGAAAACTTACATAGGATCACTTTTTTTATAATAGCGCACTTTACAAAAGTGATTCTATGCCATATTAATTTTAATTATATGTCCTATCACATCCACTACATGTAAAAACTTGATTATTTTTTGTCAGCATCACTACTAATAATATTCACCGCACGCGCCTGATGAATAGAGCATATGATGTGCGTCTGTGAGACATAGTGCTTTCTTATTCTTAGAGGTGGGGGTGAGTGCTATCCAAGCTCCTGACGTCACTGCGACCTGTGAAGATCTATTGTGAAAGGTCCCCGTGAATAGATCTCGCCCTCTAAGCCCAGGTCTATAAAGAGCCTGGCTACTGTGAGGGTAAGCGAGAGTTCTTATTTTGCTTAATCTTCCTCTTCAACCCCAGATCCATAAAGTATCGGGCTATTCGGTAGGGGGCGAGCTCTTTAATATCCTCAGGTTTAACCAGTGGCCCCCTGAGGATGAGGCTTCTTTTATGATGTAAAGCATTACGCTCACATAGAATATGTGTAGGTGTTTCCTCATCCGCACTGCAGAACCTACATCTAGAAGTTTCAGAAAGGTTCATTCTAGCGCGGTGTTTGTTCAATCTGCAGTGCCCTGGGCGGGCTCTAGTGATAACCCTCACTTGATTTCGGCTGAGCTTTATTAGGTCGAAGGCAAACCTTGGCGAATACTCTTTTATCAGTTCCTTCGCATGGTGCTCACCAGGTACTTTTTGCCGAAGCATATCGCTCTGCTTCCTGGTCCATGACGTAAGCTTGTTAAGAGGAGCACTTTTAGGCAACCCACAGTTGGGCTCAGGGTCTATTGGGACTGTCTCAACTCCCAGCTGCGCCAATTCATCAGCTGCTTCGTTACCGCTGATGTTTGAGTGTCCAGGTACCCAAATTAATGTCACACTGTTACACTCACCGACACAATTAAACGCACCTAGGCATTCCAACGTTAAATTAGAATTGATCTCGACAGAGTTCAGTGCTTTTAGAGCCGCCTGACTGTCTGAGAGAATATAAATTCTTTTGTTTTTGTATTTTCTGCGCAGTATTCATGTGCGCAGCCATAGATAGCATAGTTATAGACATGGTGCCTTATCGAAAGAGATAAAAAAAGACTAGAGGCCTTTGAGATGTGGTGCTAAAGAAAAATGACAGGAATTTCCTGGAGAAACCACAACACTAATGACGAGGTCCTCAGCAGAATAGTAGAAGAGAGGCACCTAATCAAAACCATCTCAGAAAGGCGAGCCCAGTGGCTTGGCCACATTATGCGCCATGAGGGTCTCCTGCATGACATAATAGAGGGAATGGCTGAGGAGACAAATTACAGAAAGCGCCCCCCACGGGAGTATTTCGAGCAAGTGTGCGAGGATTTGAACTGCGCTTCATACACCGAGCTGAAGAGAGCTGCAGAGAATAGAGACTAGTGGAGGACGAGTTGCAGGACTTTGCTGCAAACCAATCCCCGGGATTGATACTGCGAAGAAGACATATTCCTTACTTCAATAAGGTGAAATATAATATAATGAAATATTCAAAGTTCGTTCAACCATAGTCAATTTATTGCGAATAGAATGACAGATATACGAAGAAAGTAGTTTGATTAAATTCCAATTTTATTAAACTCATCAAAATGTGAATCGCTTGAAATGAGGTCATACCTACGAGTTTTATCTTTCTTTGTTAGTTTTATGAGATGCTATAACATCACAAAATTAAGCATACAATTTATTTAATATAACCGAAATTCGTAAAATGATTTTGTAAAAGCTTACGTAACATCTATGCAGCGTATTTAAGGTGGTCAGACATGTTCTTCTGGTGCTAGTCTCGGAATAATTAAATATTGCAGTATAAACAACTATCTTTTAAAAAATTTAGGTTTTTTTTAAATTTTAACCATGAGGAATATTCCTCTGAAGTTTCACGGTCTGACTCGGAAAAACCGTATATAATACAATTTCTGAACAGGGGTGTTATTCTGAACACAACAGCGCGCGTAGGAAACGCATTTTTCGATATACTGGAGAAAATACACGCTAACAGAGCGATCTTTTTGCGCGCAATTTCGTTCAGAATACCAGCCTCGGACAACAAAATGTGACGAGTGTTATTCTATGTCATTATAATTTGATCTAATTCATTTTACTATGTATTTTTAATTTTATTTATTGTGACTTGACACGGGCATAGCCTAAAAAGCCTTAATAAGTTAATTAATATTTAAACTAGTGTAATTTTAAATGAATAAATAAATAAGGTGTAGTGACAAATAATAGTAGAGAAAACACAAGGTTTGTGGAAAAAATTAAGAAAAAATAGATAATAGCCATGAAGGATTATTAAGTTTCAGATATTTTTTTCATTTTCTTTTGGATTCATGGGTATTTTCAATATTTATAATTTTATGGTTCAACGGAACGTTGGAATTTTTTTTTCAAAGATAGAGAAAAGAATTTTGAGAATGCTTAGGGCTTAATATCGGGATTTTAATGTTATTCTGATATTTTTCAGATATGTTAACTTGAAAGTTATTTATCTATTTTCTTTAAAAGTTTTGATGTTAAAGTTGTATGTATTTTAATTTTATATTTTAAATTGAATCGTGTTTGAACATGCCTTCAAATTAAAATACAGTTGCCTCTTAAAAATCAATAAAACCAAATTGTATATTTTAACTTAATGGGAAATCAATGAGAACTCTGAGCTTGCTTCATTGAAACGAGGTGGTTCTCGAGATGGATACGACCATAAACAAAAGAGTATTTGATTAAACCTACCTCTACCAAAACCGGGGTAAAAAGTAAATAAATATTTATACTTACGAATTTGTTTTGTTTTCCTCGTGAAGGGAATGACCTAAAAATAATAATTTTCAGTCATTACAGCACTATGATCAATTTTACAGGTATGTTGGATTTTAAAAAGTATTTTTGATTTTTAAGCAGGCCCTTGCGCGGCCCAGTACCATTTGGACCACGGCCCGGTACCGGGCCGAGGCCGGGGGGTGGGGACCACTGTTCTATAGCATTGTGGGAGTCACCCGGAAATCAATCCTCGGTATCAGCACCTACTATCGTATTAAGGACATTGAGGGGGAAAACCCACCTCCACCCGCAGGTGTTATAGAGTCCTGCTCTGATAGCCACGCTATTTTAACAAATTTACTTTGTACGTACATTTGTTTTGCCAAGTGATTTTAATCAAAATCTAGGGCAGAAACGAGCGTCCAATCAATAAACATTCGCAATTTTTCTACTCTAATCTCCTCCGATGTCTCCGTCACAACATTATTGAAAAATAATATTTTGAAATATAACTTTATAAATATTTACTTAGTTATCAAACATTACACATCATGATATGGATACTGGAGAAAATGCAAATCAAAATTCATAAAGATTTACAGTTTTTTTTTGTTATATTAAGGACAATGCCGAAATTGAATCACACATTTCCTGTATACAAACAATTAATTATCAATACATCCAATTGACTGTTAACAAACTGCCGATAGGAGCGGATGCAAAATCACTGAGAAACACGGAATTATTACACGACCTTAAAATCTCATCAGGAAGTAAAATGAACACTGGAAAATAAATAAGTGGTAGAATCCTCAGTTAAAATATGCCGTTTATATCGTGAGTTCCATCCATCGTGGGTTCCATCCCTTGAGGTATTATTATTTTACGAAAATGGCGCTATATAAGTTATCCACAATTATTTTTATATCAATACACAGTACGCAGGTAAAACGACAAGTAAAAACATCTTTGCAGTGACATGTAATATTCGTAAACACCCATCGAAACACAACATCGTTCTCTTCTGTCAACCTCCAACTGGGGAGGAGCTCCTTACATGCATTCAATCCTACAGCATTAACGATCATTACTTTGACGTTCTTGTGCAGGCCTGAATATATAGAAAAAAATACTGTTCTTTGTCATAAAAACTTGTAAAGTATATTTGCATTTCTTGGCGCGGGATTTTCCAGTAAGGAATACGTTATAACCAAATCATGTTTATTTAATACTGAATAAATAATAAACTTCCTCCGGGGGAAAAATAGACGAATCAATCATACGGAGTGTTTGTTAGTCGATTATTTAGACCGCTCGTAGGGCCATGCGTAACTGAAACATTTTCAGCTAAATGGGACGAAGTTACTGCCAAGTCCTTATTTATTCTCCTGAAATATGTGCCGAACTACCCCTCATTACGGGTAATATCACTCTCTAACCACCCTGAGTCGTTAGCCTCATTTATTATTCAGTATTTTTAAGGTTCTAGAATATTACCCGCAGGTTTATGAGGTATAATGGTCATAATAGCCGACGATATTATGGTCATGCTCGTATGTTCGATAAACATTATAACGATTCATAACATATGAATAATCCTAGAATTCACACACCTAACTATAAATGTCAACAGCGTTTTGAGTTTGTCCAGCATTTTGAAGACAAGAACTGGATTCATCCCTCCAGGGAGCCGCTAACATCAACACAGATGAAAAACATTTTAGAGAAATTAATAATATAGAAGTTTTGGCATCTACAAGGCTTATGACCTTTTGGTGGGTGGTTAAAGTGGCCACTTTACACACTGTAACATTCTCCTGCTGCCAATATTTGAACATCTTTATTCCTTCAATTCTTATATCTGTTGATGTTTGTGAAGTTTAAGAGCTGAAACTTTTATTGATGCGGGTGAAATTCATAAGATTTTTTTTGAAGATTAGAACTTAAGAGAAATAAGTTCTAATTATTTACTCAAATATTTCAATTTTGAGACCATTTCCTAAAAGTCGTAAATAACTTGTGTTGGACAAATGTAAATCGAGTTGTGGTAGAGTGGGATTTGAACCTCAGACCTTTGGTTGAACTACCACGGGACCACAACCTGGTATTATTATGCTGATATTTTTTGTAAAAAATATCTTAATAAAACTTCATAGTTTATGTTTCTTGTAGATATTTCTTAATAAAACTCTATAGTTAATATTATAGATATTCATAATCAACTATTATGATCGTCTAGAGTACTTTCATATCTTTAGTTTAGAATTCAGAAGAATTTTGGCTGGTTTGATATTCTTGCACAAATTAATATCTGACTGTGTGGATGCCCATGATATCCTTGCTCAGATAAACCTTAATGTACCTCGCCGTAACTTGCGTACCAATCCTGACTTTGCTGTGGTTAATTATAAAACTAACATCGGATTCTTTTCCTCTCTGCCAAGGAAGCTCAGAACAGTGAAGGAAATCGCACTAATCCAAACGGTACTGATGATGTGTTCCTACAGCAAGGGCAGGCATTTAAGAAGCAAGCGGTGTTGTCTCTCCTGAAGATCAATGTCACACATGCCATTTCCGCCTAGATAATGCTATATACATACCTTTTTTTAATTATACACTTTGTTAATTTAAGTATATTTTAAGAATGTTCAGATGAAGTATTACTCATTAATGCCAATCTATTAGGGCTTACTTAAGCCCGTTGGTTGGCTTAAAAAAATAAATAAATAGATGTTTCTTTTAGATATTTCTTAATAAAAACACTGTAGTTAATAATATTGATGTTTTTTCTTTATTCCGCACCGCACACCTAAGATTCTTCTGAGACACTTATTCTCAAAACTAAGTATTTTGCTGTTTTGGGCCCTAGTGAGGTGCCACAATTTGCATCCATAGAAGAGAATAGGTATTATGCAGGCGTTATATAGGCGGCATTCGGTTTTCACTGAGTAAATATCCGATCTCCTGACAGCCTTCATACTGTTGAATGTGCTCCTTAGATACACACATTTATCTCGTGGTTAGTAAGTAGATTTTTTTTTTAAATTATAAAATGGGTACTTTACTATTGGACGAAAAAACATGATTTTTTATTTATTTTTACAAATATATAGAATAATAATATTTCGTTCTCACGTTTCAAAGGCGGTATAAGTTTGACATCGAAAATGTGAGAAATTTAAATCAAGATTATACATTCAAGTTCTTTTAAAATAATATTTTCATGGAAACTTTCCTTACATTAAAACATAAACCTTTTAAGCTTCTTGATATTTTGAAAAAACTAACAGAAAAGCTTTTTAAAAGCTCCGTGTGAAATATATTTCAAGAAATTTATACATTTAGATAAATGGCATAGATACATAACATGAGAACCTGGAAATGGTCTTGTTTTTAAAATAAAAAATACTTATTTTAAGAATGAGATTTCAAGAAAATAATTTCTTTGAAGTTCAGCATTACCCAAAACAGTTGATTAGATTAAATTGACCAAACCGTATTTTTTACGTTTTTTAAACAGTTTTATACATCATTTGACGTTTAATCATCAGCGTGGCCATATATGATGCAAAGTGTAGTACTCTAGAGGGTAGAGAGGATTCAGAATAGCAGATGCTATAAAAAAAACGTAATTATTTTTTTGGACAAAGTAGCGCGTTCTCATTTCATCGGGTGTTTTATTGATAGTTCTGTGGATTTTTTTTCATTTGGTAAAATAAACTCTCTTTGAAATTATTTTTTGAAATTTACTACATATTTAAAAAATACAGTTTAGTCGCCTATAGTTAGTCGCCTTACATGTCATTTACAAAGTTATGTAAAATAATGTTTTTTGCTTGTTTATGTACTAATGTCTGTCGGTGAACCCAGTAAGCATACATTTTTTGCTTGTGTATTGAATGGATTGTTTTTTGAAAGAATCTTAATTTACACTCTCAAAAATGCGAAAACGCGTCCAAACTTTATTTTAGGTAAATGTTAGTTTACCAAAATAAAAAAACAACTATTTATTATCACAAAACGTGTATTTTATTAGAGTAAATAATGTTTTTTATAACATTTGATTTTATTTGTTTATTGACAATTCTTGGTGAAATTCGGTTGTCATGATTTGTAATTACTTATATTTACAAATAAGTTACTAATTAAAAATAATAAGTAAACTTCAGCTTATTTGTTTGACCAGTTTTTTTTATTTTTATGAATAAATTTCATAAAAGGTACTTTACAAAAAAAATTGAACAGATCTACTTTATACATCTAGTAAATGTTATCACTGTAACTCTCCAAAAAAAGAGACTAACTCTTGTGCTTGGAGAGTGACTTACTCGGTTGTAGTTGTTTATTTATACGAGTTTATATAATTTTAAATATACGAGTATACGAGAAACAAAATAAAAACATAGAATATATTTTTAAAAAACATAAAACAATAATACATTTATGCTAATTAAAATTCAATGTATTTTTTACACGTGTTAAAAAAAATATTTACTTTAAATTTATTTATTGATATATTATTTTTAATAGTTTTTTGTTCATTGGGAAGATTATTATATTTTTTTACACCTTTGAAGACAAAGCTTTTTTGACCATGACTTGTGTGGAATTTAGGAATTTTAATATTATGTTGGTAACTGAGTGACTTATTCATCTCAAATTCTTTTATTTTTTCTTTTTTATTAATTTGTATAATAGAATTTATTTTATAAAGAGTGTCTACTGTATGAACCTTAAATATTTTATATAGACTTTCCGTATTGAATGTTGAGGGTTCTTTAAAATTACTTTAATAATTAATCTTTGTACTATTTTAAGAAGGTTTAATATATTGGCATATGCACCACCCCATCCTACAATACCATATTGTAACAAAGATTGTACAAGTGAGTAATAAGGTATTTTTAAATTATTGATTTTAAAAATATTCCTTAATCTAATAAAAATGTATATACATTTTCTAATTCATTTAACTAGTTCACTAATATGGTCTTTCCATTTTTCCGCTTTCATCCTCTAATGGGCATGTTCAATCAACAATATTTTGAATTTTTTCAATTTTTTGTAGACAAGGGCTGGATTTAACTCCCTAGGGAGCTGTTAATACTAACTCAAAATATTTTAGATAAATCCACCTGGTCCATGAAGAAGTATAGAAATTGAAAAAATAAAGGCGTTGCCTAGTATGTATGTGAAATGAATCTCGCCCGCATAAATAAAGGTGTTCGCTCTTTAACTACACAAACATCAACAGATGAAAGAATTGAAGGAATATAGATGTTTGAATTTGGGCAGAATGGTAAATGTTACACAGCGTGTAAAGAGGCCACTTAAACCAGCCAATGACAGGTCATAAGCCCTATAGATGCCTAGAATTCTATATTACCTTTTTTTAAATGTTCTTCATCTCTGTTGTAGTATGTTGGCATGTATAATATTTACCAAAAGATGGCAATTAGAGGGTAAAAGCGCTTATTCGTCTAACAAATAAGTGGAAGTGTACCAAATATTTTTAATTAGTAACTTTTAGTTATTACATCATTACATTTGAAATTAGTTTTTTGCATGAAAATAACGTGATTTAAAAAAAAATAATTACATTATAATATTTTGAGTTTCTAAATGTTTGTCGACAAAATACTGAATTTCCCTTCTATTAAGATTTACAAATTACAGCAGGAATCAAGGATATTTTAGATAAGGGAATATGAGAAAGGAAGTCTTGGCATTTAAAGGGACTTATGACCTGTCATTGGTTGGTTTAAATGCCTAGACTTCTATGTAGTTTTTATATATATTTTTTTATATGGGAGTTGCATTGTTTTTTACCTTGCTTATAATATATAAGGTTTATATTTCAACAATAGGATTTTTCTGCTTTTGTATAACATTACTTTAGCCAAACTGTTGGAATCAGGAAGGATATTATAATGTGGGCATATCAGGTACTTCTCAGCATTTGCTCATGTGGAGAGGAAACCACTTAAAACTCTTCGGGAGAAGCCGGCCTGTTGACAGTTGTAAACCGGCCTTCCGTTCCACTAGAAGTGTGTTCGGCATTTTGTTTTCTACTTTGGTTTATTTTACCAATTGCCTGCACCATATTGATCATGTATGATACTGCCTCTCGTGTGAGTTCTTTATTACCCATCACCGATGGGATGTCGCAAAGATCTTCACCCAGGCTTTTGCATCGCGCCTCCAGCTGTTGTCTTGAAAGCTGAAAAGGGGGCAATGCATCTACAGGTGAGAACTTTGTATAAGTTAAAGAAACTATTTCTAATGAAAATGAACTTTTAATTAATTCCAAGAAAAAGAAACACTTTTACATGTCAAGCGTAGTTACTAGTGCTGTATATGAAAGTCATTGCTTGCTGAACGTCTCGGTCAAATTAAGCTGTTTGACTGTCACCATCCGTTTTCGGGTAACCAAGTCGCGCATCCGCTTGACAGTGAGAAATTGCATGTTGTCACACTTGGGAATTCGATTCGGATAATCAGCGATTCGGATAGTCAGAGATTGGATAATTGTAATTCTACTGTATTGGGCCTTATTCTGACACCTACTTTCATGTTTTTTTTTTTATAAACGGTGTTGGAAATGTCTAAATATTTGTTGACAAATTCTGTTTCCTTGACGAAATAAATATTTTTTTAGCAAGGGAGATACGTAAAAAAATTCATTTTTGCGGTTCTCTCTCTTGGGAACCAATTTAATATTAAAATTTCAGGTCTATTAAAATGCACACACAAACCTCGGACTTTTGATCCCCATAAGACTGTTTGTCGTTTCTAAGATACAGGGGCCTTATTCTATAACGCATTCGTTTCGTAAATCTATTCGCATCGTAAAGGCTGGAACGAAAGCGAAATACGATGTTGATAACGTTTGAGTGAGATGGATATATTATGAGAAACGAACGAACTTACGAAACGACATTGTGACAGAATACGGGCTCTGAACATTTTACGAAAACAAAATCAAAATTCAAATGTATATTTTCATACAATACCCAAATCACAGAAACAACTTGGCAAAATATAAAACGATAAAAAATACGTTAAATCCGTTTTCAGTGAGAATTCACCAGAATGATGGACGGATCAAAAATTTCGAAGAAATAAAACCGGGGAACAAAATAAAAGCAAAAAATACAAAAATCACTTAGCATGTTTGGACAATCGGCAACAATGTGAAAACAGCCGAATATCGAATATTCCTGAATATTTTTCAGGAGATAACTCCCAAATCGAGTTTGTTGGACTTGGACGAATCCCATAAATTTACAATTCATAAATCTCCTAGAACCTATCAATGTCTGGCCAGCGACTTTCAATATACAAAATCCCCTGTCGAAATTAATTTAAAAATCTCGTAAAAACTTCGGGGAATTTATTTTTTATCACTAACAGCCATACTGCTCGAGTTTGAAATAAATTATTACGGCCAATCTAACTCCCTCGGATCAACCTACCCCTTGGCATTATTTGAGGCCCGTGCCTTTTTCGAAATAGCCCTTCTGGTTGTGGTTTTTGAACCTAGATTGAGCCCATTAAACATTTTTAAATACGTGAGTATCTAAAATGTATAATAATATTAATTAAGGAGAGGTCAGAGAAATTATTGTCCGATGTAGAAGGACGTAAGCTGATTTCTTGTTTTACTAGTAATGACTTAGGACTTAGGATATAGAGATTTTGGTATTATTAAGGTTTTCATTGTATATTTATTATTTACTTTTAAGACTTAAAAAGCACACGTTATAATAAAACTGTATTTTTAAAAAATATTATTATACAATACATTTTTTTTTTGCACCACAACAGACCAGGAGGCCCAATTACAGTGATGAATTACATCACAGAGCACCCAGGCTTGAGAAAAATCACATTTTTAATTTTTGTATTCTCACCGGGAATCGAACCCGGAACCTTCCGTGCGTGATCCGCCGTGGTGTAGTGGTCAAGACGCTTGCATAATTACATACATAATTTACTGCCTTAGAACGGGGAAGTTATCCCTTGGTAGGCAGTTTAGATGAACCACAATATAATATAATTCGAAACATTTTTAAAAATCGTATTCCTACATAAGTACACCCCTTTGTTGGTGAAACGACCGGAGTTTGACGTTTGTAAAAAGAATGCTATATTTGAAAAAACTATAAACAAGTACCTAGGTACCAACTAATCAATGAAAAGTTTTTTTCCAAGCTAATAGTAGGCAAGCCAACGTTCGGACAGGACGTCTGTCGGGTCCACTAGTTACCTTATATGAATGTAACAGTTCTTCAATGTAGGGGAAGGGTGTACAAAATTACATAGATTTTTGTAAAATGAAAAAAATAATAATTGGTAACATATTTAGTAAAAAATCTCTTTGGTTCAAAATGTACACTATTTTTCAACATGTTAGCATTGTTGTTTTGGGAAAAAATACAAATCTATCAAATAAAAATACAAAAATAAAAACATACTGCAAAAAACTGTTTTGCCCCACCGGGTGTACAAAATGACATACGATATATACTTAGGTGAGATGATTATTCAACACTTTTTAAAAACAGAATTGATAAGTTTTTTATGAATATTAAAGAATTAAAATATTAAATGCACACTTCACAAACAAAAATCTTGTTTTTTTAAATTTAAACCAGCACATTCTGCATCAGCCCAGTTTCCACACTTCGTGCATTTTAACCATGTTTCACCTGGCTTTGATCTCGTATATAACTCATTACAATAAATGCATGAGCAGTCATCTTCATCGTTTGTAAGTAGAAGGTTTTCAGTGTCTGAATCAATAATATTTTTTTTTACATATACCTTGTTTACACTTTTCCAGGATATGTTTTTTGGAACCTTTAGCTTTAGCCTCTGATATATATGGAGTTGCATTCAAATGTCATGTTTTACGCACATAATTGCGAAGCATTATTATTCTTCTAAAGAAAAAAAAGTTATAAGTGGGGAAAAATGACATGGTATGTCATTTTACCCTACCGGTACATATGTCGTTTTGCCCCACTACGTGAGTTTTTAAAAACTTTAAAAAATATCACATTGCACTTAGTAAATTTTATCAAAATTATAGTTTATCATGAAGATCAACAATGACACAACATATCCTTTTAGTTGGTGTTGTAGAATAATACAAATAAAAAGATAATATTACCTTCGGTGTCCGCGCAACAAAAGTATTGTTTTATTTCACAAAGTATCCCGTAACACGTCCTCTTCGGGCGGTCGCCATAAGCGTCCTAAATATTGGTGAGTATTTATGTGTCGTACCAGTGCTCATTCCTGTGCAGGTTCAAACATGTCACTTTACCCGCCTATGTCATTTTGTACACCCTTCCCCTACGTTATAGGAACTTTAACTTATTGACTATAAAACGGTAATGCTGGTTTCTTCCATCTCCGACAAATCAAATCCGTACGGAGAAATATTCCTATAGATGCAACTAAAGCTCTTGTGAATGTTTATGTCCTTTCGGGTCTAGATTACTGTAATAGAATATACGCAAATCTCCCAAAATATAAAACTGATAAACTTCAATCTGTTGTTCAATGGATTGAATGTCCTTATATAGTTATATAATCCAAGTTACTTAAGTAGAAAATAAAAATAATCTGATGAAATATGAGCATGTACATTAATCATAATTGAGAGAAAAGCCTACAGTCAAGGGCAAGGCTAAGTGTTTAATAGGTAATGAGGAATTTAGGTATTTATATTTGAATTTCGGATTAAGTACCTTGAATGATAAAACTAATTAAGGACATCCAATCCATCTAGTCTACACATTCGTTTGAAAATGCCCTAACAAGGCGAAAAAATTGACACGAAATTTTTGTTTTTATATTTGTAAAAATAAAATAAAGTGTTCAGCAGACTCAAATCAGTGTTTGATTTCTAATATTATAAGATTAAATACTAGCTTACTAACCTGAATGTATGACTAACACATGTGTAAATATGTAAATAAACGAAGAAAAAAAATTCGACGCTACTGGCCAGAACACCCGAGTTGAGGGGTGAAAAACGAAGAAGAAGAAAACTGAAACTGGCCAAACCGAAACTTCGGTCGGTCACTAATCCGTGTTCCCTTTTCGAAAATATTTTCCTTCTCTGTTGCAACAAATTAAGATCTTGTCAACTCCCCAGGGAGAAAATCCAACCTGTTTACTAGTATGGAGTTGAAAGGAAAGGACGGAAAGTTTCGTGTGAGAAAGAAAAGCTGTTTCTTAGAAGCTTGTTCGGGGGAAGGTGTGAAGATTTGTAGGAAGATCGCAGTTGCAGTTAGAACTTGTTCATGAATTGTGAATAAAGCACTCACCGTCATGGAATCATACGTATGTACAATGTACATAATACATATCGCACTTCCGATAAAATGAAGTCGTAACTAAAAATATATTTTAAGTTAGGTCTTCTTCTTCTTCTTCTGCAGCCTTATTCTCTCCACTGCTGGATAAAGGCCTCTTCCAAACGTCTCATTTCCTTCCTATCACCCGTTTTCATCATCCATGTTTTACCGGCAATCGAGGCAATGTTGTCGACCCATCTTTTCTGTGGCCTTCCAACACTTCTTTTGTTTGCCCATAGTCTCCACTTTATTATTCTGGGTGTCCACCTGCTATCATTTTGTCTCGCCAAGTGCCCTGCCCACTGCCATTTCAATTTCGCTGCACGATCCATGATATCCACGAGTCCGGTTTGGCGCATTATTTCTTCATTTCTTACTCTGTCTCTTAGACATACACCGAGCATTTTAATTTCTGGCTACTTTTTTGTATTATAGACACGGTTTCTAGTCCATATGTTGTCACCGGCAATATGCACGATTCATATACTTGCCTTTTCAAACATATAGGGACTTGTTTATTTTCAAAAATATGTTTAAGTTTGCCAAAACCAGCCCAACTTAGCCCTATTCTTTTTGGTAACCCCACTTTCTGGTTATCTTTACCAAGTTTGACTTTGTGTCCTAGGTAAATGTATTCATCAACCACTTCGATTTTATTATCGTTAATGAAAATGTCTCGTCCTGTTGGACTCATAATCTTTGTTTTATGAATATTCATTTCCAAACCAATCCTTTTTGAAGCCTCATGTAGTTTCATAATCATTTTGCCTAGTTCATCCATGTCTTGACTTACGACTACTATATCATCTGCGAATTTAAGTAATGTAGTCGTAAAAAACTCTAATGTACTAAAAGATAGACAATATTATTTCCAGCTTGACTTTTAACCGCTCGATGGCACATTGACACCAGAAGGCTATTTTCACGTAGACCATTGTTCACGAGCAAACGGCGATTTGTAGGACAAAACATTGTCCTGAGACATCGCCACCGAGGTAGACGGTCAGGCTATTTCCGCGGAACAACGATTACCCCAACATCACGTATTGAGGTGTGAACACGAACGAGCAGGATCTTGTGACAATAGCGATTTGCTTGACGTGATCGTTAAAAAAATTGTTTGTTATTCTTTCATTCGTCGTTCAACAATTCCAATACATCTTGGAATAAAATGATAAATATTTTTCGTGAATTCGCTCGTAACAAACGCCGTCGTGTATTAATTTTAACGGCCGAGTTTTCGTATTGTCCCAGCGTTCTGTCCTGCGCGGTCGAGGCTGTTCACGGAGCTGGGACAAGACAATATTGTATTTTCCGCATGTAAACGGCCCTTTAATATATATATATAGTGAGTAAAAAAATCCATGCACTAGTGCATAGGTGGCCAAACTCTTAACTACCGCGTGCGACCTGCTTTTAAAATTTCTGTCGGCGGTCTACGAACACTGAAAGTTGTCATTTAAATTATAAGGAATATAGATGTTCGAATATGGGCAGAATGGTGAATGTTACACAGTATGTAAAGTGGCCACTTAAACCAGCCAATAACTGGTCATAAGCCCTGTAGATGCCTAGACTTCCATATTACCTTCTCTTAAATGTTCTTCATGTTGTAATATGTTAATACAAAATTGTATAATTGTAGTTTGTTCGTATTTTTTATATTGCATCTTAATACTTTATCGTTACGAGCTCTATACGCCATGATTTTTTTTTTCTTTTGCGCAGTAGGACATTGAAAGTTTATTTAATTGCCCAAATTAATGTTTTATGACGAATTGAATAAACTGTCAGAACACCGTTAGATATTAATGGACGCGTAATATTTTGCTGAAAGTGATTCGCAGTCCATTATCGGTAAAGTCGAGTTTAAAGCGTCCAATGGTGGCGATGGAAGTTTTATGAGACTATTAGGTCTGAGAAGTTTATTGGATAATCTGAGATATCTGGAGTGCTGGAATCGGTCGACCCGAGTAGGCACTTTGCGTGAATTATATCGCCAATCTAGCGCCGAACTTACAACCTCCGGTACGATAGAAAATACGCCAGTTGACATTGTCTCGGTGGTGTCATTTAACAGGTTTTCCTATTTCCACACTTCGAACAAACCATAATAAAGAAAACATAGATAAACTAACTGTATTACAAAATAAAGCCTGTAGAATCATTTTGAAAAAAAACAGATACACTTGGGTAAAGTCGATGGTAAATGAAATGAAATTACTAACATATAAACAAAGAATATTTTACAATACAATGATATTTGTTCATAAAATTATAAAATCTAATAAAAAAACAGAATTTTGGAAAAAAAATTGATCGGAACCAGCATGAACACGATCACAATACTAGAGAAAAGAACAAAATTAGACTTCCATTTAGGAAAAAGGCAAAGTCACAAAATTCAATTTTATTTAAAGCAATTAAAAAGTATTACGAAATGGAAAAAAAATATTTATGAAGAAAAAAACATATCAAAATTTAAAATAATGGTCAAGACATATGTGATAAACAATTTATAAATTAAATATATTTGCAATGTTATTATTAGAACACACATAACAATATGTATGATATGTGTGCCCTACTTTAAGATTTAAATAAAATGATTCACTAAATGCTACCACCCTTCGTACAATACGGGCCTTACTTATTAGATTTTTTTATACCAGGCTTACATCAAGAAATAACTATTCCCGGTTTAACTACTTATAACCGATATAAAACAAGTTTACTTATAAAAACATTTATTACCTAGAATACTACTCACATGTTTAAAAAATAAAAATATTTTTTTGTTGC
The DNA here is from genome assembly GCF_059751315.1 of Micrasema longulum. Classification (NCBI taxonomy): domain Eukaryota; kingdom Metazoa; phylum Arthropoda; class Insecta; order Trichoptera; family Brachycentridae; genus Micrasema; species Micrasema longulum. The sequence goes on along the minus strand of NW_028278929.1, from coordinate 823 downwards.
TGCAAATTATTTGTACCTTGCTTTTGTTGTGTGCAAGGTTTTATCGAATATATTTGTCTTTAGGTTATATTCCGTTGACTTTAACATTTTAGACCGAACAAAGCAGAATCAGAACAAACAAAATAACTTTAGAAATATTATAATAAAAAATATAAAAAAATCGTAAAAGTTTCACACAAAAAACAAAGGGAGCTAGATACCACCAGTGAATAACTAGGCCTTCTTGATCGTCCCTTTAATGAATCGAACAGTCTCTCTTCGTGTATCATTACAGTTCAGGAGCTCAGCTAGGTTATTAGTCGCAGCAATCCGAGTGTTTACTTTGCATTCAAGCTCCCACCTCGGCCTATCAAACATCGGACAGTATTTATTTATTTATTTATTTTATTTATTTATTTATTTATTAGTTTATACATACAATGTTATAAAATGGCACAAAAAACACTCTGGCAAAATTCTGCTAGTACTAGGAGTAGGCTCAGTATATGAAGGGTCGGCAAGCCAGAAATATTAATACGCCTAATGTTGCAATCGGTTCCTATATGGGCAAATGCCTGTTCTAAGAAACCGATTTGTTGCGGCAAATATGGTTTACGAATATTTTTCCTATAAATAAAAAAACTATATTGAAGAAATAAAAAAAAAACAGTTATAGCCCAAAAGAGAAGAAAAGAAAAAAAAATTAAGTTTACATTAAATGTAGAAATACAATTAAATACACAAATATAAAGCATACATACTTCGTACATACATATACACATACATATATATATATACACACATATACATACATATACATATATATATACACACATTCATACAA
>NW_028278928.1:0-80657 GCF_059751315.1 Micrasema longulum | reverse complement strand
TTCTTTGTACCGTCGGTTAAAAACAAATATTAGTGGTTAAAAACAAAGTTGTTTTATTTATTTTATTAGAAATAAATGTATTTGAATATAAATTACCCTAAATCAAAACTATTACTCAATTGAAAAAAGAAAAAAGAGGAAAGAGAAAAGAGAAAAGGAGGAGAGATTAAGGGAGAGAAAGAAGATGTTTCTTCAGACGTGATTTAAATAGAGATACTGTAGTAACATTTTTGATGGTGGATAGGAGATGATTCCTCAGCCAAGCGGCATGGACACTATATGAGTTAGAGAAGAAAAAGGAATTGTGGATGGGTATTAAGAGAGTGCCTTGAGAATGAGAAAGAATAGGTTAACCATGAACCGATAAGCGTTGAAGTTTTTCACGCAGGTATATAGGAGCGTCAGAACTAGGAAGTATATTGAACAGAAGTAAAAGGCAGTAATAGTCTCTCCGCTGTCTAATTTTGAGCCATTTCAGTTGCCTACGATAATCAGGAATGTGGTCATATTTCTTAAGACCAAAAATATACCTATATTATAATATCAGTTTTACATATGGAATCTATTGACTTTATACCTATATTACGGCCTGGCGGCCTCCGTGGTGTAGTGGTCAAGAAGCTTGACTCACAGACGGAAGGTTCCGGGTTCGATTCCCGGTGAGAACACAAAAATTAAATGTGATTTTTCTCAAGCCTGGGTGTTCTGTGATGTAATTCACCACTGTAATTGGGCCTCCTGGCCTGTTGTGGTGCAAAAATAAAAAAAATAAAAAAATAATAAAAGGGTCCGGTTCAATTCCCGGTGAGAACACAAAAATTAAAATATGACTTTTCTCAAGCCTTGGTGCTCTTTGATGTAATTCATCACTGTAATTGGGTCTAATTACCAGGCTGGCCTGTTGTGGTGCAAAAATAAATACCCAAAATAAAAAAAATACGAGGGTTGTGTAAAAAATAAGGTTCTCAAATTTTTCAGGTTTAAGGCATTTTTTATTTAAACTGAAAAATACATAATTGGAAAACTTATTTTTTTTACTATTTTTCAGTGCAGGAAGCGGTCACCAAATTCCTCCACGCACTGGCGGCGGATTTCTTTGAAGCTGGATTCCAAAAGTGGATTAGTCGTCAACAAAAATCCGTTGAAAAATCTGGTGATTATGTTGAAAAATAGTTAAAAAATTAAGCTTTCCAATAATGTATTTTTCATTTCAAATAAAAAATGCCTTAAAACTGAAAAAAGTTGAGAACCTTTTTTTTTACTCAACCCTCGTAGTTATTGTGTAGAATGCTGGTTTGCGACTGAGTGACGAGTACTTGGGTGTCTCAAAACTGGTAGTTTAAAATAATAATTAAACATTGTTTTATTACATACCGCATTGTTTCAATAGTAGAATCTTGCTGTAGCTACGGAGCTAGCTATTGTTGGGCGTTCAAAGAAGAATTCCAATAGCATTCTTAATGCACTCCATACCGAGTATCTCCTCATGAATGCCGATGAGTGTTGTGGCCATCTTCCAGAGTCTTTGAGTTAGTTTAATGATAAAGGTTAAAGTAAACGATACTGCTAAACTCCTCTAAAGCCGCTACCAAGCTCAGTTATCCCATAGCATCGGGCGATGGAAGCGCTCAGGCGCTTCGGACTATTTCAGCTTGCATGCTGCACTTTACAATCTCTATGGGAGAGATACAAGATAATAATACTATGCGGTGTAGTGGAACAAGCGATAATGACTCTTGCAGTGCTTATCGGAATACAACTAGATCCAAGTAGTATGTATTATATTTTTGTAAGAAAATAATGCAATACGATAGTTTTAAACTTTATTTATACCTACATTATATTTAATATAAGTTGTTCCCGGATTTAATCACAAAAATAAATGCGAGTTTCAATGATTAATCGCACAATAGACTAAATAAACCTGAGCCGATAGTCTAATATTTAAAATAAAAATATTGGTGTTTATTATTGATAGTTATTTTTTAATAAAACACCTCAGTTACGAAATAAATAATAGTATTTTTTTTTTCTTATACAACATACCAATTAAATTTTGTAGTTTTGTTATTATTTTACAATTTTTTTACGACATTTCGGAATTTATTTTTTTATGTGGCTATGAAATTTTGTCGTGATCAGAACGTTTGCTACCATGCAAGAGGTCTCGGGTTCGATTCCCGACATGGTTGGAATGAAATATTCATTTAAAAAGGTGTTTTTACACTAGAATATTTCATAGTCCCTGGACTGGCGCCTGAACCGTAAGACTGAACATTTTACTTTCACGTAACAGAAATGATCAAGAAACGCTGCGATTGGTGTACTAATGCAGTGCTCTATGCCCCTTAAGGTGCAGAAAGGGAACGATGATGATGAAATTTGACATAATTTTATTTGATTTTATTTACAAGATCTCGACTAAGATCATCTTTACGAATGTGTTTTCTTAATGAAATGTATTTTATCAAACATAATATTTAAACGAACAAATTGCGAATGTGTCAGATAATTAAATCAGTGTCTATGTTATCTTCAATTGTATCTACAAAGTAAAACAAAGATTTCTGTATAAAAAATAGAATATGTGTCGGTGGTACAAGACCATTTAACTTTTTCCAAGACTAGAGTGGGCGAGAGTAATCGTGACAGTCCTAAGTCAAAATCTGTGAATGGTTTTCATTCAAGTGTAACAATTACTCAAGAAAATTATTCGTTCCTCGTAGTTCAAAGGATCGTGCTTGTATGTAAAACTACTATGGCTTCAGCAGCTATAGCTCAAAAATTAGTTTTAAGAGTTATATTTAAAAAAACATACCGATACCCGAGTGATTTGCTCTTCAAAGAATTTCAAGTTCTGGATATTCGTCAACAGTATATATTGAGGTCAATAGCGGTCACACATCTCAACAGGGAAAAATACGCAAGGGTTTGTCATGTTCATAATACTAGACACTCTGATAAGGATCTGATTCTACAGAGAGGAGTTAATACTTTTTTGGCTCAAATGCAGCAATATTATATAAGCCCGAGGGTATATAACCGTATCCCAGATTCGTGGAAATGTGGTGAGATTGCCGGGCTGAGGAAGGTGTTGACTGCATTTTTAATCCATATTGGTCGGAGGGAGTCAGAGAAATTGTTGTCCGATGTAGAAGAACGTAAGCTGGTTTCTTGTTTTACTAGTAATGACTTAGAACTTAGGATATAGAGATTTTGGAACTATTTATGTTGTTTCTGGCTATTTATTGTTTACTTTTAAGACTGAAAAAGCACACATAATGATAAAACTGTAATTATTTTTTAATATCATTATAAAATACATAATTTACTGACTTAGAACGGGAAAGCTATCCCTAGTAAGGCAGTTTAGATGAACCAACAGCAAAAATAAAAAATAAATATGTTTACTTTTACTACTTAATTAATTTGTTGGATAAATAATTACTTGTAAATTGCTGTAATAGATATGTAAAAAATAAATAAATTAATAAATGTAGCTATTTACAAAAATTATAATGTACAAATGTATTTTTACTTGAAATAAAATAGCAAACAGGTGATTACAGACATTATTATTTGTCAATTTTCCGTCTTATAATCTCGTAGTTGGCACGTTTGCCTATTATGCATGAGATGCGTAAGATCAATCATCTTGCCTTCAAGTTAATAAGTTCTTTCATCTACAATCAATCAAATCCATACCGAGAAATATCCAATAGACGCAACTTAAGCCTTTGTGTATGCTTATGTCGTTTCGCGTCTAGTTTACTATGGCGGAATTTTCGCAAGTCTCCCAAAATACCAAACTGATCAGTATTCAATGCGACAGCAAGGCTTATTACGGAAGCAACTAAATATTCTCACATCTTCGAGATTTGCGATGCTCAAAATGTCCACAAAGAATTAAATAAAAGCCATGCTGGAAATGGCTTCCAGGTATCTATCGGACTTTCGAAAGAAAATCTACTCTAAGGTCGGATTTGATTCAGACAGAGAAAAATTTTCGAACTTCGGCGCATCCCAAACACTGAGTTTAGATATATTGCTTATGCCGTAACTGGCTCTTCTGTCTGGAACTAATTAATGGTGTAATTATCGCATCAGTTCAGTTCAAATCATAACTAAAATCATACTACTTCAGTTTATTGTACATTCCTATTCAAAACCAGATAGTAAAATATGTCATGCAAGCTAAGTAAGAATGTAAGCTTTAATATATACAAGTTCAGAATTGATTGTAAAGCCCCCGAGGGAATGTCTCACAAATACAGCGATCTTTAAATAAGCCAATCCTTATTTTATATGTAAAACACATAATTTTGGATGATGACTGCATTTCATTTTACTCTGGAATTTTTTTATACGTCATACTCCTTTGCTATTCAATTTGTTCATCAATAAAATAAAATATGCTTCTTTTACTTCATCAATTTGACTGTTTGCTGATGACTTTTAAATTCTCAAACAGATTGACAGCTATTCCGATTGTTCACTATTACAATCTGACTTATTGTCTTTTAGCACCTGGTGCTCATCTTATAATCTACATCTCAACTTAAGTAAGTGCAAGGTTATGAGATTTTTTCGTCTCAAAAATCTAATCATATACGACTACTTACTGAACGATGAAATTTTATCATCTGTGTCTAGTATACGAGATTAAGGTATTATACTTGACACTTAACTTTATTTTACAATTCATATTGAACATGTTATCAATTAATCCATAAAACTTCTTTGATTTATTAACAGAAGCACAGCTGACTTCAAAAATAACAATACCCTTAAAACTATCATCAGTTCCTTAGTTGGCCCACACCTAGAGTATTCCTCTGTTATCTGGTCTCCATATTATGATGTTCACATCAAGAAAATTGAATAAGTTTAACATCGATTTTTGTGAAAGATAGGCTGGAGGTTGGGCTTACCCAGAGACCTATATACGTTTAATGAGTTAAAAACTACCTTGAATATATCTTCTCTTTAAGACCGTCAAAATAAATCCAACCTTATGGTCCTATTTAAAATTTTCAACTCACTCTTTGATGCGCCTGAACTACTGATCTCAATAAAATTAAATATCCCAACTAGAAACCTCAGACAAAACTTACTCTTTCATACCGATAACCATAGAACTAACTATGGTATCCATTCCTCTATGCCCAGAATTCATAGGTCTGCCAACAAACATACCAGTCTTGATTTTTTTGATAACAAGTTGTCTTTTTTCAAACGATCACTTAATTTAATTTAATTATAAACACCTCACTGCCGCTTCCACTCCCCCAAAGTCTACTATAAACCATTAAGTCTTTCTACTTTTTTTATAATAAATTTCTATGTATAATTGTGTCCATAAAAATGCCCATTGGGCGTATATATAAATTGATAAATATTCCCTTCTTTAAGGTATTCTCCATCCCTATTTAAGTTTGTTATTATATATGTATGTTGGTACTTTTGACCAGTATTTATGTTATTTTTATTACTATTTATATTTTTATTTCTCTAATCGAATAAATAATTTACATTCATAATGTTTTCTTATATTTTAATTATTGTACGTACAAATTCCAAGAATAAAACGTTGATTAAGTAATTATAAAGGTGATTTAAAAAATAAATAGCAATATATGAACTTAGTTTTACATAAAATTAATATTTGAAGCACTAACTTTATAAATATTCAAGGTGCACAAAGTACCTCACAATCCGGTGGTTAAAAAGTACAAATATAAATACACAATAAAAATGATAAAATTACATGACTATAACAAAAGTAACAAAAGAGGGGGGGGGGGGCATAGGCTTTTACCCACACTGCTTATTTTTTTAATTAGTAGTAGTGATGAAGTTTTTTTACAGAAACAATTTAATTTTAGTGTGTAACTGTTTCGGAAGAATAACTGTTTCTTTGTTTTTACCATTTATATTCCAAACGCACGCATCATGCTAAAAGTTGCTCCAGCAATTTCTTGCACAATAATGGGAAATCGAATCAAAGCTTACTTTAAAGAAAAAAAGGCTAAAGATAGAATAGCCAACTAAATACTTATTAAACCTTCATTATTTAGCGGTTGTTGTTAACAAGTAGATAAGTATTTACGCTCTTATTTTCATCCGGTTCCATAAATATATTATTACTACAAAAAACCTGTGCTAATATGGGATCAAAACAACCGCTGTTTACTTTAAAACCATTTTTTCAATTCAAATAATTTCTAGAACAATGGTTATGGCGGGACCGCTCACCATTGGCCACCTGTCGCGTGACGTGCGCAGTGCGCAGAGGGCAATGCGTACAGGAAACATGGCGGCTCACACAGTCATCGTTCCAGATAATGACACTTCTGTTGTGAGATTTGGTTCTCCGAGTCATTATTATATCACCATTAAAAAGACATAACGTGTTCCACGGTTTCCAATTCGATAATTTGAACCCAATTTTCGACATCTCGTTACCAAACCTATGCGACGTAACAAGAAGACAGTTGGTATGTACCTTTTAACTCCATCAGTTTCAACAAAAATTAAAAAAATACAAATTAACTTAATCAAACTCAATATTTCAATTTGTAAAAATGTTTGTACACAAAATACTGGATTTCACCCCCTCGGGAGTCATTAAGATGAATAAATTACAACAGGGATGGAGAATACCTTAAATAAGGGAATATGGAAGTCTAGACATTTATAGGGCTTATGACCTGTCATTGGCTGGTTTAAGTGGCCACTTTACACACTGTGTAACATTCACCATTTTGCCTATGTTTGAACATCCATATTTCTTCACTTCTTCCATTTGTTGATTTCAGTGAAGTTAAAGAGCTGAAACCTTTATTGTTGTGAAGAGATTCATCATTAAATTGGCTAAAAGTAAAATTACATATTGAGTTTTTTTTATATTTTTGATATTTTTATAACTGAATAATCAACAACGATTTAACCCCCTAGGGAGCTGTTAACACTAACATATTACAACACACAAAATACGTTAATATTACCAGCTCTCAAGGGGGTTGAATTAAGTCTTTGTCTACAAAAATTAGAAAAGAGTCAACACATTGTTGATAAATCCACCTGATTCAAGAAAGAGAATAAAAAAGGAAAAAAAAATTCTGGCGTTGCCTAGTAGTATGTGGGTGAAATAATTCAATCATATGAATCTCACACTCAACAATAAAGGTTTTAGCTCTTCAGCTTTACAAACGCCGACAGATGGAATAATCAAAGGAATATAGATGTACAAATATAAGCAGAATGGTGAATGTTACACAGTATGTAAAGGGGCCACTTAAACCAGCCAATAACAGGTCATAACCCTTGTGGTTACCTAGACATCTACATTCCCTTTTCTAAAATGTTTTTCATCTCTTTTGTAATATGTTAGTATAAATGATGACAAAAAACAAAATAAAACCCGTAAAATACCCAGCTTATTTTTTTCAATTTAATAAATTTTACAGAACTCAAAGGGTTATATACAAAAACCAACTACCCACGTTAATATCATATCATTAATCTTCGTTGTTTTGTTATCCTTTCTCTAGAATCAAATTTTTATAAGGACGAAAGATAATCATTTAGACTTTTTTGTATTTTTCTCAACAAGGCCTTGTTCTAGTTGTATTTTAACCAGAATAATCCTATCTGTGACAGAAAATCCATTAAAAAATATTCTGAATCATAACAACAAGCATTTTAAACACATTTCAAGTCAACACGACGTTTTTTGCCACATTTTATCTGAGTAAATAATAAGCTATTATTCTGCTACCTTTTTAGTTTCTTGAGTTTAAGTTTGTTATATGAAAAATTGTATAATCAGGGTACGCTGCAATTGGGTTTACCAATGTAGTGCTCTATGTACCATAAGGTGCAGAAAGGGAATGAAGAAGAACAATATTTGTAATTTTTAGTTACAATGCTTGGAAAAAAAAAACTTATTTTGTTATTAAATTTTTTTTTAGTATGTAGTAATTTTAGTGTGCAGACATTGTTAAATTTAACTCTCTAGGGAGTTATTAAGGTATACATTTATTGCAACAGAGAGGGAAAAAATATCGTTGAGTGAATATGTAATTCTAGGAATTTACAGAGCAAATGACCTGTGATTGTTTTGTTTAAGTGACTTATTTTCGTAAAATATTTGAAAAGCATTTTCAGGTGTTGCCTTGTAGGTGAAATTATTTAGCCAGATGAATATCACCCACATCAATAAAGGTTTCAGCTATTTCACTTGGTTGCAAATAATGTAGATATGCATGAGTCATGTATTGTCATAACTTCTACCTTGTTTTTTCCTAGAAAAGATAGAAGAGGTAAGGAAACATTGTGTTTAAATAAAGTATGTTACTGTGGCAAGTGTATCAAAATGGAGCCACTCAAACTAGTCGATGACAGGTTAAAAGTTCCGTAACTAGACATCCATTTTCCTTTATTAAAAATGCTTTCTCTCAATGTTGCAACAAATTTTTATATTTTTGATTTATTTAAAAAAAAGATTACCCTGTTCGGGGAAAGTGAAATATTGAAGTGTAAAACACATTTAAAATAAATGAGAGCATGAGTGGATAAAAGCGTCCAGTCGCAATTTCGTAAAAATGAAGATTTTTTTATTTTATTTAAATCTTAAAGTAGGGCACACATATCATACATATTGTTATGTGTGTTCTAATAATAACATTGCAAATATATTTAATTTATAAATTGTTTATCACATATGTCTTGACCATTATTTTAAATTTTGATATGTTTTTTTCTTCATAAATATTTTTTTCCATGTACAGATCTTTCACATAAAACCGACGACACCATAAAAAAGTAGCAGAAAACTACTTTTGAGAGCAAATAAGGGTGTTATAATATCAATAAATTGTAACGGTGAACAAATCTTGAACCCCAGATACCTTTGCTTTTCGTTTTTGTCACGTTACACCTTTATCCACAAATGAACTTAAAATATTTTACGTCGTTCTTACCAGGTTTGGTATTCTGAACGCTGTAGCGTGCGCAGAGAACGTTTTTTAGCGCGTATTTACTTACCAAATCAAGAACGCCTTTTTAGCGCGTATTGAGGTACTAGATCCATGCTAAGAAAGCGATCAGAATACCATCCTTGGAATAAAAACCGGGACCTCAAACAGACGTATCTCCATTTAATTATTTTTTTTGGATTTTCACTTTAGAGTAGCTATCGAGCCAAAAAAGTATTTTGGTTCTAGTTTACATTTCACCTACATACCTGTTTTTCTTTATCCACCCGAATACGGACAGAAAAAATAAAGATACGGTATAATAACCAAAAAATTTTTTATTTAAAAAACTTTTATGACATTTATTTATGTTATCCAAATAACATAACGGAATCTACATTGCAAAGCCTAAAATAAATTTTCCATTTAAAGTGGAAATCAATGCTTACATATAATATGATGTATTCAAAATTCAAACCATACATTGGGGTACTGAACACAAACAATGGAAAATGATCAGTGGTGCGGTATTAAGCGTAAACATTACAACTGAATAGTGCAGAAAGCATGTTTAACCTGACGCGACGCAAGAAAAACGAAAACGAAAATCGTATTCGTCACGTCGAAATTTCTCCATCAAATTTTCTTACCGTAATTTTTTTATTGAAGGTTTCATGCGTGTAACATTTCAAAAAAAAAATTGCGAGCAATCAAATAAATTATTAAACCATATAGTCTATTTTTACAAGTATATAAACTAAAATTTCGTGACAATTGTTTCGCCTTGTTAGAGCATTTTCAAACGAATGTCTAGTAGATTTAAATCAGTGTTTGATTTCTTATATTATTAGTCTAAATATAGAGTTCTACAAACTAAACACCAAATCAATCAGTAAATTATTTAACAATCAACAATGTTCTAAAAAAGTCATTTTGGCAGTTTTGATACAAAACTGTTATCTAAACAAAATATGTTGAAAACTAAAAACGTTTATATCATCAACATCTTATCTCGATTTTGATGGTACAGGGAACCACATAGTGCATAAAAAACTGTACTTGGACCAGCCAATAACAGGTCTTAAGTCCTGTAAATTTCTAGACTTTCACTATTTTCTGCTTTAAAATGTTTATTTTGTCTCTTACAATATATTATTATATGAATATGTTCAATGGCTTCTAGAGTCCAGCATTTGTCTGCAAACGTTTGGACATACTTGAAATATTTTTGAAATTCTTACCACTGTATTTTTAAGTCTGCTTTTGGTCAAATAATAAGCACGTTTTTCTACCTCTACAGGTTTCAGGTTCGGTCCCAAAATGGTTGACATGGAATATTTATTTTATGAGCTGTTAACGCACTAGAACTTCTTAGTCCCAGAATTGCCCCCTGAAGCATAAAACTGACAATCTTACCTTCATACTATAAAAACGTGATTGGATACGCTGTGGTTGGTGTACCAATGCAGTGCCCTATGCATCATTATTTGCAGAAAGGATGATGATATATTATGTACTATGCAGGTACAAAATTACGATTTTTTTTCGGAGCTTACCTGTAAACAAAATCTCCGTTCGTCACTGGTAGGTGTACAGACAAAACTAGTATTGAGTTTGACAATTTTGTAAAATGCTTTAAAAGTATTTTTGTTTCCTAAGAAAAATATTATGCTCGAAGCCCAGAAGTTCATGCAAGAATAACGTCTTACATGACTAGTGACAGATGCCATGATGGGTCGGTATTGCTTTAACAATGCACTGACAAGCTTTGATCCGACATTTGAATATGATTAGAGGAAATTGCCAATTTGCGGTCGGCGCTTTAACACTGTAGAGAAGTACAATAAACCCACTCTGCTCACACAATTACACATTACGATAAATATTTATTTTTACAGTACCGATCTGATTATTTCTATTTTAGTATTTTTGACTTATCACGCTCGTAAAATAAATTCTTGAATTAAAAATTCTAATTAATTTATTTTACCAAAATAACATTAAAAATAACAAAATATTTAATGCGTTATAAAGGGACAAAATATTGAACCAGAAACCCTTGAGCAATGGTTCGAAAAATATCAAAGGCATTTGCCTCTTAAACAAAGTTTCACTGATGTTAGAGGTGTTGATATTTAAAGTGAAGTTCAGCTCCTAGAATGCTCTTCCAATCAGCATAACAAGAGGCAGGTTGGTTCTGGAATCCAGGAAGTAAAAAAATATGTGCTGACGCTGTCGGAGATAACCATTAGGAACATAAAAATTGATATTTTTTAAAATGGCCGAGTTCTCAATTAAACCAGTCTTAAAAAATAGGTCAATGTGAACCTACCCCTTCTAAATTGAAAACTGTTGGGCCTAAGCATGTCCAGGAGGAATATGGTGAGATAAAACCATGGATAACTACCATACTCCCTCTTGTAGAGATACCTCAGATTTTTTTCTAAATCCTCTTCAACATGAGGGACTTTTTCACCTCATGTGGACTCTATATCACCGAGGCACTCTCAAACCTGGCCCAAACCAATAAGTTGTACAGGATTCTGAGTATACGGGGATCATCAAAAACCCTGCCAGTTCGGTGAATAAAACCCAACATCTTCAAATTTATTTTTGTAATACACCATGTAATTTCATTTGAAAAATACACAAAAGATTATTCAATGAACGCAGTTTTCCGTGCATTTTGATAGATTCATTTGTTTTTAAATAACTCGTAAAAAATCAAACGATGATCCCAATGTGAATACCATAACATGCTCCACCTCGATCTCGGACACGGATTGAGTAGGTCCGATTGAGTTATGTTTGTACGCATAGCATTGTTTTTTTAATAAGTATTCCGAAAATAAAATGGCTTGATCAGGAAACCACTTACATAATAACAACATTTGAAATTACTTCCTTACATTAAGAACTGTGATTGATGGAAATTTTTTGTCGGTCATGGTGCTCTAATTGTACTGGTAAAAGTTTGAAAGAAACATCTTCCACCCGCGAGGAATTAAAGAAATAAATTCAAAGAAAAACAAAGCCGTTTTTTACTCACAACAAGAGTGGGCAGACTCTCAAAAAGCAATTTTTTTCTTCATTCAATCCACATTGTTTCCTTCAGGGAAGCGATACTTTAAGAAATTTATTGGGTTTTGTTTTTGATGGTTACTGGATTTTTATGATGATTAATTTAACTAAACTTTTTTCTTAGAAAAACAATTTCAAATTTTGTTTTTCTATAAAATTTGGATACGAAAACAATAAACACTTAAAAGTATTTTTAATCTATAATCATTATTCCCCCATCCGTACCATTAGTGCGTAGGCCACTGTATTTAAGAGGATAAGCGGTGCCAACAAAATTTGATAAATATATTATTTTTCTGTCACTTTCTTTCAAATGTCTCCCCGAAACAGTATGAAAAAGACAATTGCAAGTCGGACTGATTATGCCTACCTAAAATATATTAAAAAAACACATTTAGTTGTCCCGTTTTCCACACCCTAAAACTTAGCCGATTTGGTTATTTAAAAAAAAAGAGAATATTCTTTTTTTTTCTGTTTCGGTATTTTAACGGGTTTATAAAATTGTTCATAATATTTCTATGCCATACATCCAAAGACAGCAGAAAAAACTGACGTTTATGGATAGTCCTTGCACCATAAAAACAATTTATTAAAAAAATCAAAACGGTCGAGATACGCCTCTATAGTAAATATCTATAGTATATAAAAAATTAATGCTAGAGTAATATAACCCAAGGAGAAAATACGACAATACGTGTTTATGAGAAAAAGCAGACTGTGTTTCTTCTTAAACTTAAATTACAGGGTATAAGCGGTTATTTGTAACATTTATTTATGGTAAATCTTATAATAATAATTCCACCGTGAATAAAATAGCAAGGTGCAAAAACATATTTTTCAGAAAACATGGGCAAATGCGGAAGTTCCAACAAGGTCCACAGCCAATATTCCCTCCTTTTTCGAACACTTCTCGGATATAGGTACATATTTTTTACGTCTTGCCAGTCCAGGGACTTTAAAATATTCTGGTGTAAAAACACAAACACAAAAACACACATCAAATTCATATTTCAGTCAACTGTGTTAGTAATCAAAACCAAAACCGCTTGAATGTTAAAAAACGGGCTGATCATTTCATCACAAAGTAAATAAATTATAATAGTTAATTTTTTTCAAGAAATATAATAGTTATAATTTTTTATTTCTTGAGAATTTTCGGTAGGTGGTACGATTTGAAATCATGATTGTTAAATATAATTTAAATTAATAAATAAATAATAACGCACAGACTCTTCTCCTGTAAAATAAATACACCAAAACCTGCTTCTTTGTAGCGTCAAAAATGAGATACTTCAGGTAGTAATTTGTTTTACAATTAAATAATAATAAAAATTTACTGGTTCGTTTTCGATAATGCTGGATTATATACACGTATGTATAATGCCAATGCTTCTCGAAATCCTCAGAAAAAACTGTTATTATCTGTAATGTAGGATCATGCGAAGAGTATGGACCGGAGGACCTTAGGAGGTATGCAAAACTGCCACAGGTAACGTTTGAGCAAAACGGACCTGTAATAAGGACCTTAACTTGCCAAATACCATGATACAATAAAACGAGGATGGATATCCATATAATTATACCCGTCCCCATAAATCACTGACGCAGTATTTTTATTATCTATACTTATAATTCTTATCGCCTGGCCAGTCGCTGTGGCGGTTCAGTTGTACATAAAATATATAAAATTTTATTTAGCTTTAAAAAACAGGAATACACCAGGAGTGTGCGGTGAATATTATCAATGACGGGATACTGACAAAAAATCATGTTCTTACTTTCAGTAGGCATGAAACGAGTGAATACCTTATTAAAATCAATATAGCACAGAATTACTTTTGTAAAGTGTGCATAAGTATTATTATATACGAGTTGAACCTGGAAATGCTTTGCTATTGCTAGAATTGAGTTCTTGCTAATTAGGTTAAATGAACAGAATCGAAAGTTTGATTTCAATTATTGTATTTAGTCAAAATTAGATATGTACGTACTAGTATACATTATTATTTTTGTTTTTTGGTTTAGAAAAATTGTGAGGACAGAGAATTAAGATAAATAGATGTTCGTACATTGTTCTTTTGTCACTGTTTTGCAGATGCCTCCCCGATACTTTGCGAAAAAGATAACTGCATGTCAGACCTTTTGTTAGAATAGACAAAATCGACGTTTCGCTCTACCGTTTTTTGCACCTCAAAACTGAACTACATATATATATATATATATATATATTACGTTTATATTATTACGAAAACGCTGCTATATAAGTTTTCTACAAGTATCTAAAACTCGAGATGTTCTTGAATTATGGTGAAATTTCAATAATACGCTTTTTAAATATTTATGCCATATGTTATTAGAATCGAATATTTTTGGAATAACATGAGTTGGATGCTCTTATCTCTATGAGTCTCGCATAACTATAAGAAAACGTTAAGAATCTTAATGCGCATGTGCAGAAATTCGATCATTTGTAATAAGACTGGACTCAAATTAGAGAGTAGTATCCAGATTCCAGCGTATCTAACGAATACTATCAAGGTCAAGGTACCTTGATAGTTAGTTTGTTGATAGCGAAGTAGACTCGTGAGTGGCTCGATGATTTGGGGACCGTGTGAGTTGAAGTACTCTCTTATAGTGGAGAAGGTTCAGAAGAAATTCCTTCGGTTTCTCTACATAAGGGAGTGCGGATATTATCCATGGATTTATCCCACTGAGTTCCTTCAGAGTATGCGTGGTTACAGCAGTTCGAAAACTAGAAGGAATGTGTATTTAACAACGCACTTCTTTCGATTGTTGCGCGATATTATTGACAACCCTGAAATTATGCGGAGCATTAGCTTTTACGTTCCGGATAATTACCTTAGACAGCGTCAGCATAGACTGTTTCACATTCCAATATACAGGACTAACCTGCCAATGGCTATACCTGTTAGAAGGGCCATCTCTATGTTGAACAATATTACTTTGGACATTTACATTTTTCACGTCTCTGAGGGAGTTTTTCGTTACAAGATTATCTCTTACTTTTTAAACTTATTATTCTCTGGATATTATGTATATTTATGTGTTTTTTTATATATACCTGATTATATTAATTATTTTCGTGTGAATTAAGATATTCCATTTTGCAATGTACATATATATTAATAAATAAAATTGAAAACCATAAAATAGGTATACGTAGGTAAGAATGCGATAATTTTAGCAACGTTTGCAGATTTTTTTCGTATTTACAATTTTTAGTAATAAAATACACATTATTATTTTTAAATATTCAAGAGATGTGCCGCATCCACAGTATGTACAAGCGGAACGCTCCTGGAATACACGTCAGATTTTGTTCCCCATTGTCTGATCAGACTATTGAATCTGATAATTTACGCTCTATTTCAATCTTACATCACATACGGTATAATTGGATGGCGTGGAGTCTTATACTCGCATAGTCAGTCAGAAATGGTACAGAGAAGCATTTGACCAGCTTTATTCCTTCAATTCGTCCATCTGTTAATTTTGATGATCCATGCACCACTAGGTGCGGATAAAAGAACGATGATGACTTACTAACTTTATATGCAGAACAAATTCGTCAAAAAACGCTACGATTAACCGTATTATGGATACGTATAACAGGAAATTTAACGAAATAGATATATTTATACTTCGGCACCCATACACACGCACCCTCTCCCTCATTCATATTCCCACACGCACATGTATCCTCTCCCTCATTCATTCACGCATACACACATTCACATACACATGAATACAAACGTCACACAAATACAATTACTAAACTTCTTTTCTTATATATTATGTGTCATTATATTTACAGTGGATTTTTTTAATTGGCTTTAGTATTGTTAAGATTTTTCTAATTATTTTGTTTATGTAATAGCTGTAAAAATCCCAAATAAAATAAAATAAATAAAATAAATAAATAAATAAATATCTTACAACCTTACAAGGAATTATTGCAACAGAAAGAAAATTTCAAAAAATAATAATAATATGAAAGTCTAAGCTAAAAACATACCATTGGCTGGTTTGGGTTATTAATTTTCACACTAAACATTGACCAGTCTGCGTATAAAGAATAATGGAATGTGAATTACAGATTAGAGAATGTTAACACTTAAACACTCTGCGACTGGTCATACGTCCAGTAAATGCATTTTGATTGTGATAAATCCCTAAGAGGTCGAATCCAGCCACGTCAAAAACAATTTAAACATACTTAAAATATTGTATTGACACAGTGTGTCAAGTGGGCACTTAAACCAGCCAATGACAGGTCATAAGCCCTGTAGATGCCTAGAATTCTAAATTATATTCTCTAAAATGTTCTTCATCTCTGTTGTAATATGTTAATATTAACAGCTCCCCAGGGAGTTGAATCCAGTTTTTGTCTACAAAAATTTGGACAAACTCAAAATATTGTCTTATATTAGCTTCTTCATTTCCATCCAATCTAGATTAGGTATTTGGAGGCCTACACAAAAATAATCGGCCGATCTTTATCTTAAATCGAAAGGATTGCCAAACGGACTTGGGCATATTTAAAACTTTTCCGATAAAGGAATAAATCCTATTATTAAACATCCCTATCCACCCGGCCGCACATAAGCCTCGAATATAATCCTTCAAAGCCGAAAAATGTACAGAAAAGGATCGGCTTAAATACCTGCCACTAAGTACAGGGTAAGCGTTTAATAAAGATGAAAAAACTTGAAAGGTGGTGAGTATTTATCCACTTTTGCAAGATTATGGGGGTTTAGGATATACCATTCTCTGTAATTAGTTGCTAAGTGAATTGATGAGATATTACGCAAACATAGAACAGTTTAAATAACAAAAAAACTTCAAAATGTGGTCACTGTAAAACTGTGGTTCCCAACGTTTTATGACGAGGGACCACTTTGATTTCTTTGTTGTTAGCAGGGACCACAATGTTAAAAAAAATAAAACAGCATCAATCTAAAAAATCGAGGCCTTAAACATATTTATTAAACTCAAAACTAACATGCGTTAAGGCTGTAGTTTGGTAAAACGAACGCATAATTAGGAAGTCATATAATTTTGCCATTTTAAAACGAATTTTTTTTTTAATCGCGCAATAATAAAAAAATTAAAAAACATAACATAAATAAAAACAATGTTTTTTAAGGGATTTCTGTTAAAAAATATACTTAAAAGTTTTATGCTACTAAAATATAATTACTTTTAGACCGGCAGATTACGCAATTTTAAATTTTGACTAAAATTAGGTATCTGCCCTTATCGTTTTCGGTAAGGGCAGGTATGAAGGTCATAAAAACGTAAATAAGATATCGTTTTAAATTAAATATTAAAAATTTAATTAATGTAATTTGTCAAAAATAAATTTATTGGTTAGTTTGTTATTTTGCAGTATTTGTAGTCTGTTTGTCATTTTTGTTCCTGTTCCCATACTTGTTGCGTGTAACATATACTCAGGATTTTACATTGGCTTCATACATTAGATTTTTTCTGTTTTTGGAACTAAGTTTATGATTTTAAAAAAAAACTCCATAATGATGCTATTTTGTTTATTAATTTATTGATGTGAATTGTCCTTGTGACTTGTCGGTCTTCTGTATTGTTCACTAAAAGATTAAAATCATTTTTAGTCTAGTATAAGGTACCTATTGTATTGTAACTGCATTATTGTAAATATAGCTGTAGATTTCAGTAAAAAAAAGTTTTTTTAGTTTTTTCTAAATGAGGGTAAGATTATCAGTCTTACGTTTTAGGTACTAGTGCAGGGACTATGAAATATTTTAATGTTAAAACACCTTTTTAAATATATATAGAAACAAACCTGAGCCATTTTATATAGAAGCAAATGCGCCGACCACTACACTACAAGTTAAACTATTGAATATTCAATTTTATTTATGACCTCTCTTGTATAAAAGTAACTTTTTTAACAAACTAAACAATTAAATGTATCTAAACTTTTTCGACAAGAATAGACATTGATGTAAGTGTAGACATTGTTTTATTTATTTATTAGTACAAAGATAAAAGACATGCCGTATCCCTCTCTCTGAGGCCAATAGCCCTGAGTTGAGATGGGATACAACATAATGGAATTTTCAAAATTTATTTATTAGTACAAAGATGCACGATTCATATTTAAAAAAGAAATGCCGTATCCCTAACTCTATGAGGCCAAGAGCCCAGTGTTGAGATGGGATACACCATAATAGATTTTTTAGATTTATTTATTTGTACAAAGGTACAAGATTCATATTAAAAAAAAGAAATTCCGTATCCCTAACTCTATGAGACCAAGAGCCCAGTGTTGAGATGGGATACACCATAATAGATTTTTTAAATTTATTTTTTGTACAAAGATACAAGATTTTATTTTATTTTTAAATGCCGTATCCCTAACTCTACGAGGCCAAGAGCCCTGTGTTGAGATGGAATACAACATAATGAAAAGTGGAAGCATGCATATTATGTTAATATGTTCTTAAGAAATTTTGGAAAAATAGTAATGTTAATAAAAGTTTAAATTAGTTATTAAGATGTATGAACTAACTTAATAAAGCATTAATAATAAATATTGTTAAATAATACTAAAAATAAAAATTATTACACCAACATGAATTTTAATATACATCTGGACAAAACGCTTAATAGTATATAAATCCATGCAATGTCTCGCAGCAGTCTCCTGCAATGGTCTCTTTATTTAGACAAAATCCAAACTTGTACACATTCCCTGAAAAAGGGCTTTCGTTTACAATGAACAAAATCTTGATAAAAGTGTAGTTAACATGGACTCAATACGAGAATATCACGTACAACTTTCTAAAATGAGACAAGAACAGTCGAGACTTATAAACCAGTAAGTGAAATTATTATTAATTAAAATAGAAAATGTATTGTTTAATGTTATTCGTTAGGGTGTAATTTTTTTTTTTTTTTTAATATGTATTTATACTAGTGGACCCGACAGACGTTGACCTGTCCGAACGTTGGCTTGCCTGCTATAAGTTTGGAAAAATACTTTTCATTGATAAGTGGGTACCTAGGTACTTGTTTATGGTTGAATTCCAAAACACACAATAATTCATTTTCAAATATGGAATTCTTTTTGCAAATGTCAAACTCGGCTCTTTTCAACATCAGGGGTGCACTTTATTCATGAATGCGATTTTCAAAAATGTATTGAATGCCTAGAGTAGATGTATATACTCTTAGTTGAATGTCAGTAAATACTATTTTAGTATTATCAAAAATCCAGTAAAACGAAATAAATGGGAAGAAATTATAAAAATGTAAGGAAAGCATTTGATTGGGATCTATTAAAAGCTAATCTTGTTTGTAAACATTCAAAATAAACTTTTTTTACACACATAAAAACAACATCCTTCCATTTGTTTTGTATATGCATTCTCGTCCCTGGTAGGTCGATATATTTTTTCTTTTTTCTAACTTTTTTTTACATATTCGATTTTAAATTTATTTGAATTTGATAATCTACAAACATGCGCAGCGCAAATGTCTTCATATTGCTGAAAACTGCACGTAAATCGGTAAAGCCGTTTAGAAGAAGTTTAGTGACATCACACGTACAGAAGAATTATATATATATATAAAGATAACCCTCGCGGGTAATCAATATTATAAATAAAAACAATTTTAAGAATACGCATGTTCATTTTCACTTTTCAAGTCGATTTTTTTTGTCATTTTATTAATTAGTTGAGATATATTTGAAAAAAATAATGCACCACAACATTTCTTGTGTAAATAAATGGGTACCTCTGAAGTATTTCGGCGCATTACCCGCGGGACCATTATACACGTAAATCAAACAATGTGACAAAAAATGCTGTTTTTCTGCAAAGGGACGCTAAAGTAATGACGCACTGCGCAATTATTGATGTATTAAGAATAAGTAAAGGTCGAAAAAATATTTACAATTTACGTTGTAAAAAATATGTTTTTGTGTAAAAACGTAAAAAATATACAAGTACATATTCACGAATCTAAAGACCGATCAATCAGAAGTAAAAGTATATTGTGTTTCGTTTAAGTTAGCAAACATGCGTAAATTTAAATGTTCACTCAAATTGTTTTCTGAATAGAAAAGTACATGTTTCAAACATTGTCGCCAATAGTTATATTATACTTGAATTTGCATGAATGGAACATATAGACACATTTAAAAAATATATATATGTATGTAAATACTGAAAATGAATCCTGATTTTGTAATGGCTGCATATGTTATTCTTGTTTTTCTTTTCATGGTTATGTCATAAGATATTTATAAACAATAAACTTATAACTTATTAAAACAGGAATGGCCCGTGCTCAGACGCTCAAATCTTCGTAGGAATTTTTCCAAAATAACGGTATAGCTTAATTTTAAGTTGTACTTTTTAAAGTGTATTTTTTTAATGAAAATTATATGTAAATATGTGTATGGAAAAATTAACAAATAAAAAAAATATAAAAAAATACATATACATTAACATAAAATATTTTTAAAAAATACAAACTTATAATTATGTACCTCAGGTGCAGACGGATGCAAATCAAAACGTCAAATGTTCAACTATAGCCCAAAGAATCTACTTTCTCTAAGTGATTTTTAGTAATTCAGAACATTAATTTTTATGTTCAGTATTTTAATATATTGGTTCTTTCATTATAATTTTTTTATTTCTTCAAAGTCAATAGACATGATTATAAACTGTATACGAAAATCGAAATGTCTTTTAATCAAATTCTGGATTTGCATCCGTCTGCCTCTGAGGTACAGATATTATCTAAACATGCGTTTCTCTATTAGTATTGGCTCTACCTAATACTTTATTACTAATAGGGAACAATTCACCACTATAAGCTTCCGACATGACACGTGAAGAAGAAGGAGATACATGGTTTAATTATTTCCAATGACTTTTATATTAAAAAAAAACCTTATTTTGGGAGGATGCCGTAATCTTACAATTACACATAATGAATCTTACAATTATACACAATAATCGTATGCGCTGCATTTTGAGGTTACCAACCGCATTAAATGGGATTCGTTGCACATTATTTATTCAATATATACCAATTTTTTTTGAAAATAAAACGCTTTATTCAGATTGTTTTGAAATTTACCATACTTTTTAAAAATACAATCAAAGTATCATAATAATACTTTTTTTTTAAGGTTTCGAAAGTAGATATAAACATTTTTTTTCTTTAACAGTCAAACCTCTTACCAAGTTCTCTCCAGTACCTTTTTAAATAAAAACATAAGTTTTAAATGTCTTTTTTTACTCACGCTCCCTACTCCTGCATTGGTGTACCAATTTTTTTGTTATATGAAGTTAACATGATCAGTCTTACGCTTCAGGTACCAGTCCAGGGACTATGAAATATTCTGGTGTAAAAACACCCTTATTTAATAAATATTTCATATTAACCACGTCGAAAATCGAACCCGAGACCACTTGTTTGGTAAGCAAACACGCTGACCATTACACCACGAGACCTAGATTCATTCACATACCCACACATAAATGCAAACGTCGCACACATACAGTTTTGTAAACTCTTTTCTTTTATATAATCTTATAAATAATGTTTCATTAGATTAACACTGATTTTTTTTAATTGGCTCTAGAATTGTCAGTATATTTCTACCTATTTTTATTTATTTTTTATAAAAGAAATATTTGCGTTCTTATGATTAACCCAAATATTTTCAGGGCCATTTTCAACGAGTTGTGAATAACTCACTATTAGAAAATAGAATCGAGTTGTGGTAGAGAGAGATTTGAACCTCAGACCTTTAGTCCGTGAGTCCGAGACACTAGGCACAGGACCACAACCCGATTTTACAGCCACAATCGATGTTATAGCTTTAAAAATGACAAAGAAAATAAAACAAATGATTAAATTACATATAACATTGCAAGATAAAAATAAACAAAAGGTTAGTCGCATAAATATCACAAGAAGAGATATTAAATTAAAATAATAATAATTAAAGGTAAACCTTTTCTTGTTTCATTAAATTTTAATTCATGTTTAAAGTCTTACTCTGAACCGCACCGCCATTGTTCGGCGTTCAGCAATAGACAACAATAAACAAACGTTTTCAGTATTATCTATCTGACGAATACTTAGTATGTATTTCAAAAATATAAATAGTAGGATGTAGCAAAATTTCCTAGATTGGCATCACAAAATAACTTTAATTAGGGTTTTGCTAAATAAAAATGACTCTTTCTGGTAATTGCCAAAAAGAATTCCACAAATATATATTGACAAAACTTATTTTGCTTATTTGAACAAAAATTGTAGTTTTTTGTTTTTAATTTTTTTTTGTTGGCGAAATTGACCTTTGGAGTTATTCTACAATAGATAACCGCCTAAGGTTTTAGCACCTGGATGTTTATAATTATTCTCGAGAAATTGAATTAGCAAAACGAGTTGAAAAGATAATAGTCGGTATTTAATTGTTAAAATCAAAAATTTAAATAAAATGGAATGTATTCCCTTTCGAAAATGCGAGCCCTCCCACAAAAATGGCCGCCAGCCGGAAGTGCGGGCTGGTGATCAACTTCCGGATTATTTCTACATAATTACACGACAGACGTACATAACCAAAATTCATTATTCCGACATGTGGGCCTTACCATAAAGAAGAGTGAGTATTCACGAATGTTTTGAATGAATCAATTCTTTCGCTTCCCCCTATTACGATATAGCGAATAGGAGTACAGAAACTCAAAGGGGTTACCACTCAAAGACGCGGCCCATTAAAAAGGTCTTGAATTAATTAAATGATAGTCCCATTCAAAATGATATTCCTTTTTGAAATTTGAATAAAATTGCCGCGTTAGAACAAGATGGCCAGATAATGATTGTTCATGGCACCGTAAAATTTGAGAAACTCTTAGCTAAGTTGTAAATATTAATTCCGAGAATTTGGCGGACGGTAGTCGAATTCCATAGATAAAGGCAAATTAAATTCGTCTAGAAGGCGGATCCAAATCTTCGGTTCTAGATGGAAAATTTTTAGACATATTAAAATCTGTCCATTTAAATAATATGTCTATTGTTCATAACTATTTTCAAACGATCAAGTTGCTTTTTTTTACTCTTTGAGAAAGCGTTTGATGATGTTTGTATCTTCATCAAACCCTTCTTTCCTATATTTACAGCACAGAACACCCAGGATTGAAAATAATCATATTTTTATTGTTTTATGATTTTTTTGCTCTTATTTACTGCACAGAATACCCAGGATTGAGAAAAACCTCAAATTACGGTTGCATGCACATAAGGACTTCAATTTTGACTGTATTTTTTGTTGTTTTTTGGTTTAGTCTCTTATTTACAGCACAAATCTTCCAAGATAAAAAAACGCATTTTACAATTATTTTTTAAATAGGAAAACGTCTGAGAATTTGTTTGTATTGTTAATAAATAAATGAGACATGATGTAATTGTAACAGAATTGTTGAGTTTTTTTTTAAATTTCATATTTTAATCTTAATTGAATAGATACACGATAAAAAGCATATTTATTTTATTTAAATGCCAGATATTTGTTTGGGTAAATTAATTAACCTTCTGTTGTGTTTCAAACAAGTGGAATTTCGGAAGTGTTTAATGAAATTTTTTTTTTTTTTTTTTAATTTAACGACTGAACCAAAACTTATTAAGCCAACATACCTATATATATTTTTACTTTTTTTAAAACTCCTTAACAGACCAAGGGATCCAATTACAGTGACGAATGAAAGCATATAAAATTTAGGCATCCTTTTCTTCCAAGTCAGTCCCTCAATGCTGAGGATAGTGATCACCATGAACACTTCTGATTAGCCTGTTCCACTCCAGTCTGTCCTCAGCCCGACAAACTGACTCATCAAATTTTAGCCCCGTAGCCACCTTTATTTGGTCAGTCCATCTATATGGGATTCTGCCCCGGCATCTCCTACCTTCAACTCGGCCAGACATTATTGCCTTTTCTAGATTGTCTGGCTCACGTCTAGCAATATGTTCAAAGAAAGACAGTATCCTTCTCAAACACACCACTAATGGACGAGTTGTAATATGGAGCTTTTTTAGTATCAATGCATTCAACCTTCTGGCTGTCCAAGACACACGCAGCAGCATTCTCTAACACCACATCTCAAACGCATCGATCTTCTTCCTTTTTATTGTCCACGTTTCAGCCCCATACAGGAAAACGGAGAATACCAGGGCTTCTATCAACCGCTTTTTTGTGTTTATTGATATACCTCGATCTCACCAAATCTTCTTTGTTAAGAAAATGCAGGCATAAAAAGCATTTAATTGAAAGCCCCTCCTACTTACCAGGATCCGTTCTAGAGACTTGCTGCCCCTTTTCAGATGCGCACAATTAAAAATAAATTCTTAGCTTTTAATTCCAAACAATGTATATGATTCGCGTGTTCTGCATATTTCTAAATTTGTCTTTTACCATCAATCCAATTTCATTCATTTTAACGGTAAGAGGGTATGTTAGTTTATTAATTTATTAGTAGACCAGGAAATGTCGGGAAGAACCGAGATTGATTGAAATCTCAAATAAATTTTCTTATCTCTCTAGGAATCGAACTCGGAACCCTCCGTGCAAAAGGCAAGTGTCTTAGTTGTTTCACCACGGGGCCGCTAATGATGAATTGAATAAATGCAGATGGTCAAACAATGAGGAATAGTGAATGTAATAAAGTGAGTAAAACTATCACTTAAGCCAACAAAATACGGGCTATGTGGAATTCCTAGAGTTTTGTAGTCTCTTTTCAAAAAAAGACCTCGAGGAAAAGAGGAAATGCAGTGGAAAAATTTGATGAATAAGTTTTTGGACACTATTTTTCTGTCACCTTCTCGCAAATGCCTCTCCAATATTGTGCGAAAAAGACAATAACATCGGGCTTTTTATGCCTAATTAAATTCATCAAAATCAAGATTTCGTTATCTCGTTTTCCGTACCTCAAAACTGAGCTAATTTAATTGTTTTTTTTTTAAGAAAAAGTATCGAAATCAAATTTTCTGTCGTAACCTTTTGGTTTTTTAAAAAAATAATTTATCATATTTGTATACCGTAAGCCCATAGGCGGCAGATAAAACTGGGCGCTCTTTGGGTTTTTTGATGATCCTAGCTACCAGTAGAACCAATTTTTCAAAAAAGTTAAACAAATAGGCATACCAACGGTAAATAAACAAACAAACAAATCATTACGCCGTTTCCCCGTAGAGGTAGGTAGAGAGGATAAAATGCCATATCACTCTGTCTTTGAATAATAAGATCGCTTCCTCTTCATTCATACATCTTCTCATGCACGCACGCTGACCTACTCTTGACATGTCCATCTTCAAGTGTTTAGACTTGATCGTGCCATGACTTACTCGATCTTTCTCGTTTTCTTTATCCATCAAAATTCACATCGTAGATCCTTTTAGCCGTTCTTTTGCTCTCCATTCGCTCTACATGTCCAAACCAACGCAGAACCCCTTTCTTGATTCTGTCGATAATGCATGTCTCAACCTTACACAGTTCACAGATCTCGACATTCACCTCACAGACACCTATCATACATCGTTTTACTACACATTTGCCTGAAGGATCGCATCTTGACAGCATTAAAACTGCTTTCATCATTTTCCAATTCCATACTTCGCTCCCATACATTAGAGTTGGCACTAGAACTCCATTGTTAACTGCTAGTTTTGCCTCCTGCAATAAACATTTGTTTACCGAAGTAGATTTCAGTGCACTTGTGTAAAAAAATACCTAGTGCCATAATCCAGGGAGAAAATAAACGAATACGTTTCTATGACAAAACGTTCGACCGCATTCCTTCCTGATTTTGGCTTAAATATCTCTTAACCTTAATTCAAAACTAATTAATTAGCAAACGAAACCAATTACAAATCAAATATTTATAAATAAACGATTTGCAATGTTACAGTAATGAACTACGATTTTTCTTTTTGTTTTGTTACCGAGTTGAATAAAACGCTAAAAATACGTTAAAATAAAATTTACAAAAGGTTCAAATTCTGAAGGAATTTCGGTAAATATTTGTTGAACCCACGTATTTGAAAGAATTCGAAGAACGCAGAGACAAAAGTGGTGCCGCCTGTAAATGCCACATTCTTGATAACGTATAAAAATGCCAAATTTATTTATTGGAAGTTCTCGTTGTTAGTGCAAACGTGACATTATTTTTAATTAACCATTAAAAGTAAAATAAATATAACAAAACTTACAAAATACGTAAATGTTTGGCCCTCATATGGGTCTGCGTCCACCCTTTTAGATTCCTGGCAATATCGACATGGAATATGTATTTTGATTTTCGCTGTATTACTTTGTTTCTTGACTAGATCAGAAGCGTATGACTTTTATGAAAGATATACAGCTTAATTGCGCTCTATTACCATTGAATGTGAACAGGAAAATTAAAGCGTTGAAATTAGTCAACTGAAGAAATGAACTTGTTTCATGAACGTTTCAAGAACTCTAGTTTTATTTATTTATTTTATTTTATTTTAATAGGTAATTCAACAAAGATACATACAATTTGAAAGCATTCGTCCATAAAATTTTATATGTATCTTCAATTGTAGAATTACACAAAATAGATTTATATATTTAGGTATAATACATATTTTTTTATACAGGATACAATGCAATAAAAAAGTAAGTTGAACCTGTGTACTAATTGAATAAGAAGAACATTTAAGAGAAGGCAATATAGAAGTCTAGGCATCTACAGGGCTTATGACCTGTCAATGGCTGATTTAAGTGGCCACTTTATAAACTGTAACGTTCACCATTCTGCCCATATTTGAACATCTATATTCCTTCAATTCTTTCATCTGTTGATGTTTGTGAAGTTAAAGAGCTGAAACCTTTATTATGAATGTTACACAGTGTGTAAAGTGGCCACTTAAACCAGCCATTGACAGGTCATAAGCCCTGTAGATGCCTAGATATTGCCTTCTCTTAAATGTTCTTCATCTCTGTTGTAATATATTTATATAAACAGCCCCCTAGGGAGTTGAATCCAGTCCTTGTCTACAAAAATTTGGACAAACTCAAAATATTATTGAATAAGATTTATTCCTAAGAGATTATTCGCAAAAGCTGAGAGAGTATCATGAAAAATGACATTTTTATTGTTTAAGTAGTATATATTCCCGACACATGCGGGCCATGGGTGTGTGGTATGTAGCATTATTTGAAAACAAAGGCAGTTTAAATATTTTCCGATGTCCGAGTGTTCTTAATCCCGCATTAATTTGTATTTTATTTAGGAGGTTAGTGTCTACTTTGTAGTTTAATATTTTATACAGAAATATAATTTGGTATATTAATTGATTTATAGCGATTAGTTTTTATCCTCCTTTCTGTTAGCTCAATAATTCTACCTATGTTTTGCTTTATTACCAAAAAATATCTACATTGATTACATTTTAACTAACTCTAGGCAGTTGATGAAAATGCATTTTGTTAGCGTTTGACAAAGCCGCCTATGGTGTAGTTTGAGTAATTGTGTTCATGAAATCACCCTGAGATTGTCGTACTTATCTCAAACTCGACTGTAATTTAAGCTTACGATGATACGTCATTAAGTTAATAGGAACTCGATATGACAAAATACATAAAAACTTATAAATAACATTGTAATAGTACCAGTTAAAATATTTTATTAACCCTTTAGACCTGGATTAATTGATGTAAACATTTTTTTTAAATATTTATTATGTGTACTAAAATATCAATTGAAAGTTTTTGGTATTTTTGTTGAATTCTTATCTTTTATACTTAAGCAATTTTTTTAAATTTTTTTAATAAAATAAATATTTGCGTTTTTATGCTTTACCCGTATATTTAATTTTGACGGCCATTTTCAACGAGTTGTAAATAACTCACGATAAGAAAATGAAAACCAAATTGGGGTTTGAACTACGGACCTTTAAGCCGTCAGTCCGAGACAATAGCCACAGGATTACAACCTGACCCAATTTAATGTTTAGTTTTTATAAATAATGGGTCTTAAACAGATAATCAACCACATGAGAGAGTGCGGGTATTATCCTTGGCTCTATCCGACCGAGTTTTTCCAGGATATGCTTGGCTACAACAGTTTAGAGACTAGAAAGAATGTGTATTTGACTACACATTTTTATCGATCGTTGCGCGGTATTGTCAATAATCCTGAGATTATAATGAGCATTGGTTTATATGTTCCTGATAATTACCTAAGACGGCGTCAGCATAGATTGTTTCATATTCCGATATACAAGACCAACCCGTCGATGGTTATGCCTGTTAGAAGAGCTACCGCTATGCTGAACAACATCGCTCTGGATATTGATCTGTTCCATGACCGAAGGGTTTTCCCGGAGCAGGATTCTCCTACTTCTTTGACATGAGTCTCTTTCATGTATTTTTTATCTTTTTTATAATATGTACGTATTAAATGTATTTTTGTAATGTATACGTTTTATTTAAATAAATTAAATGAATTGAATTGAATTAAAAAATAAGTAAAAATGTGGTTTAATATAACAATAAATATGTTTATTTAATCAAATGAATTTTATACTTATTGTTATATAAATAAAAGACGAGTTATACTTCAATCCACAAATTTGGAATATCCAAATTTGTGAATTAAAGTATCACTCGTCTTTTATTTATTTAATATATTACAATGAACTTCCACCAAGAATTTTCACTTACAAATTCAAATGTTTTTTTTTTATACTTATTGTGTCTTACACATCAAATGGCAGCTTTCAGAAAGAACTGGGAGTGTGGCTAGGAGTAGCAGGCGCCACATTCAACAGTATAAAGGCTGTCCGGAAATCGGATAGTTTTTTAGTACTTTTTTTAATCAATATATTTCATAAATGGTACGTGTTTTTTTTATTCTATACAAATCTACTTTTATACTTACTTTTAATGTAAATGTTGTAACTGTAACTCCTTACTTTTAAAATAAATGTTATAACTGTAACTCTGCCAAAAAAGAGACCAAATCTTGTACTTGGAGAGTGACTTACACTGTTATAGCTATTTATTTTTAAGAATTTATGTACTTTTAAATATACGAGTACACGGGAAAAAAACTTATTGGATATAAAAGGAAGAACAGAAAATAATAAAACATTAATACTAATTAAAATTGAATGCAGTTTATAAGCTTGTTAATTTTTATTTTTTTAAATTTAACTTAGTTATTCAATTAAAACTAAATGGCGCCTATGTAATTCCTGTATAATACCTATTTTTTGTACGGATGCAAATCATGGCACCTCTCTAGGGCCCAAAACAGCAAAATACTGCGTTTTGGGAATAGGTGTCTCAGAAAAATCTTGGGTGTGCGGTGGTTTGACTTTGTGAGGAATGAAGTAATAAGAGAACGGACGCAGCAAACTTTGGTAACAACGTTAAAATTTCGGTACAAAATAAAAAAGTACGAGAATAAAAAAAAACTCTCAATTCGTGTATATTTTAATAAATACCCGGGCTTAAAGGGTTAACATTTAATGATTAAGTTAGGCAATGAAAAAAATTGTAGAAATTTCAATTAGTCTAGTTCTATGTACTAGATATTTTTACAACAGAGATGAATCTTTTAAAAATATGGCAGTCTAGGCATTTACAGAGCTTATGACCTGTAATCGGCATGGTTTAGTGATCAATTTGCACTATGTCTAATTCATCACTCTGCCTTTGACATACGTGTTGATTCTCATATTACGGATACCATTTTTTAATAAAATAAGTTAAAAGGGGACCTGAAAAACTTTTAAACTTTTCGACTTTGTCGCTTTATATTACTATCTCTTATCTTATTATAGTCAAATCCGGAAGCATTAAGAAATCCGCTGTATAAGCAAATGAAGGCGAATACGGGAAGAAATCTTAAAAAAAAAAAAAGCTTTACGTGTTACCATTTATTACAACAGGGCCCGCATTGGGCGGAATAATATTAGCTAGGTATAATATTGTAAAAAATACTTCTTAAAATTATTCAACTATAATAAATGATACAACGACCTTTTATAGTCATCTTAAAACTTGTTTCGTAAATAAAATTCATACATAAAGTACTAAGAATTAGTTCAATAAATATAATTAATAAATTTAATAAGATGTATAATCAGATATTTTTTTTGTGTAAATATGACATCATTTATATTATGGAAATAAAATACGAGTAATACTTAAATCCACAAACTTGGAATAACCAGTGACCGGTTTAATCGCTTTCGTGACATCTTCGGGACCAGTCTTCAAAGACATTATTTTTAATAACAAAACATTACATATAATTGAGTGTTAATAGTACAATTTATGCTTGATTCTGAAAAACTTTGTTTTAGGCAACAATTAAATATTTATTGTGTATGCAGACAATTGGTAGAATTCCAGAATAAATTTGGTAATGTTTCCAAAATAAGATACGTTTATTGAATTTTATTTCTACTTTATTTTGTAAAACATACAAGACTGAAAAATAAATCCGAACCATTTAGACATAGAAAAGACTCAATCTGTTAGAACAATTAGAAATATAAAAAAATGACAATAACCCAGCTAATTTACTCATAAATAAACAGTTAAATCTGGTTAATTAACCTCTGCTTAATATTTAAAAAAAATATATATTTGTAATCGTAATTTTATAATTGTATATTTGTAATTTATTTCATGCATATTAAACTTATTATTATATACCTACTAAACATATTAAAAAACTTGTCATGTTCCCAATCAATTAAATTAAAATGATGAAATAATTGTATAAAATCTTAATGTATTTTTACCTTTGTTGATATTGAACATAAATCTTAGTTTTTTACTAAACCTGTATAAAACACTTATTTAGAAATTCATTTTTTTTTTTTTTTCAAAATAACCCGTATTAATGAAAATCATCAAACTGTTTTAATAATTATATTGATTTTAAAGTAATACCCTTAGAAATATTTTTAAATAATAGAAAATTTTCCCCAATATACCCATAATGTCCTCAATAAAATATACTCAGTATACCCCATTTGATTTTTATTTACATTACTTATCTTGATTTTATAGAAATTCTCTATCTAAGGAAACTTTGTGAATATTTAAGTTAGTTTGAAAATGTCATAACAAGACAAAACGCGTCACAATATACACATTGTATATTTTTAAAAATAAAGTAGAATTAAAATCTAATAAACGTGTTTTATTTTGGATACATTACCAAATAGAATAATCAAATAGTTCTTAGGCAATCGAATATTACTGCTAGTATCTAGTATCAAGAACAAGATTATTTCAACACAACAATATCCTTCAAGAATTTGATTCGTTTATCGCGGCTTGCTACATCAGTAGCCTAGTCGATTAAATGACCATTTTTCAGATTGGACATTAACATAAGTTTTTATGGGGCGAGCATATCCATGGCGTATCCCTGATTGATATCAGGAAATGGTTTAGTGTGCCAGAAGACAAGATGAATGGTTAATTTATTCTGAGACCCCATGACATGCAATGGCTACCACGAATATCTTAAGTAGGCACGTCTCTAGCAGTTTAGACAAATCGCTTTTAAATGAGTTACGATAAAAACTTTTAAAATTCAACAACCATCTTTTCTTACCCGCCTTTGACACTAAAAAACACAAGGAAACTACCGTAGATATTTCTTATTTTGAATTTATTGAAATAATTTTAATATTAAAAATATGTTGGCGTTTGTTGGTTGGACTGCCAATTAAAAAAGTGGTAAATTGTAGTCCGGAGTCGATCACTATGCAAGTGGATATTAAATTTAAGGGTTTGAAGGATATACTACGATATATATCTATACCGAAGTCCACTTTTGTTGTAAAAATGATTTTTTAAGTTGAAATAAAAATCTGGAGTCTACTCTGTTAAAGTGCAGAAAACATCAGTAGTCCCCAGGGGCGAATCGTCTTTTTAAGCGATTATGCAAAGCTTACTATTAAATTTGACTTTCGATAATAATGTTTTATAATAGTTTTAACTGTGAAACAATGTAAAAAATATATTTAATTTTTTGTAAATTAAAGTCACCGTTTACATCTTCCTTAAAAAATGAACATAAAAATCTATAAGCGCACCCAGCTTATTCCCAGTTAGAGATAGAAAATAGTCGATTACTTCAGCTTATTGCTTCACACAAAATGTATACTATACTTTAACATCTCGAAACCCAGTTGCTGTGTTTTGCTCCTTAAGTAAGCTCGCAGATTACGGATAGTATTTAAAACTTCTCTATTTGGAGAATATCATTTTGAACATCAATTCCTAAGGACCATTTTAGTTTGATAATGTTCAGTTGACATATGACACCAGTTCTTTCGTCCGCCTTTCTAAATGTAATGTTAGTGCCCTCCGCTCGGTGCATGTGTCAATTTTTGGCATTATTATACTCATTGATAATTGCAATGTTATTGGGAATAAATATAATGAATGTCATTGTTTTCTTTTAAACTTTTGCACAAATGTAGTGTTTTAAAATAATGGAGAGTAAACCAACATACATTCTGAAGTTATAAGTTATTGTTAAAGTTTAATTGATGAATTTTAGGACTAGTTATTTTCATTGAAAATATGTAGGAATTCCGTATTTTGTTGTCAGCGGTTAAAGAGGAGAGATAACGTATACATTGAAAAGTAAACAGAAACTAAAATGCACCTAACGGTCCATGGAAAAACACATGCTCGGTGTATGTCTAAGAGACAGAATAAGAAAATTAGAAATAAGGCGCCGGCCCAGAGACGTAGATATCATAAATCGTGCAGCAAAATTAAAATAATGTTGGGCAGGACACTTGGCGAGGCAAAATAATGGCAGGTGAACACCCAGAATAATAAAGTGGAGACCACGATGGGCAAACAACAGAAGTGTTGGAAGGCAACAAAAAATGTGGGTTGGTGACATTGCCTCGGTAGCCAGTAAAACATGGATGATAAAAGCGAGTGAAGGGAAGGAAGGGAGATGTTTAGAAGAGGCCCTTATTCAGCAGTGGAAAGAACAAGGCTGAAGTAGAAAAAGATGTGTTAAATACGTTACTTAATTTTTAAAAAATAAACACCACCATCGTCAATTTGTCACACAACTTGGAGTTCTTTGGGATAGATCTACCGGCTTATTGTAGATCTCTTCGCCACTAAAACAGCGTGGGATGAAGATGGATTGGCATGGTTTAGCTAGAAATGTTTATCGTGTTTATAAATATTTTCATGTAACAAAAATTATCAAGATACGCTGCGATTAGTGTAAATATGCAGTGCCCTATGCACCATTCGGTGAGGAATTGGAATGATGATGATGATAAATATATTGGATACCTTTATTCAATTGCCCTTATTTGTCTTATATTGTTTAATGTTATTTTTGTTTAGTTTCTTGTATGAATGTTTCATCATGTAACTGTTGTAATTGATCATGGTCATATATTTAACAAATAAATGAATAAATATGTACACATAATATAATATCGATATGAACCGTATATGTATCAAATAGTTTGGATAAATATCTTGATATTTTCGAACCCTAGGGAATATATTTTTGTGTATGAAACAGAAACAGAACTGTGATAAAGTATTTTATATTCGAAGGCTACATAAAAAGGGAACTAAGTGATGAGAATTCGGGCCCATGGTTCGCCGTTTGCCTACCACGCAAAAAATCTCTGGATTGATTCCCGAAATCGTTGAAATGAATGATTCAATTTTTAATTTTATACACATCAACATTTAATAGTCCCTGGACAAGCATCTAAAACATACATATTCTTGCCTTCAGGTAAAAAATAAATATCAAAATATGCAGCAAATCATGTGGGTCTCAATATAGAGGAGCTCTGTGCACTATCAGGTATGGATTCATGAGAGAAAATGATATGGGCAATGGACATGGACTTATCTCTATTCGATTTCTCTTTTCAATAATTTCATACGAGTGTAGCAATCGAGTCAAAGCAGGGTTCTGGTTAATTTATTTTTTTAAAATTTATTTATTAACCTTAACGGATTATAACATTCATTTTAGAAAAAATAATAAATCATTTTTTAATCAAACTCTGTTGTTGGTAATAATAGTTCTTACACCATTTGGAAAGTTTGTCCAAGTCTTTTCTTTTATTTTGTCTGCTAGTTTATTTTATAATTTTAGTCCCAGATTTATAAGTCTCGATTGTTCTTGTATCGTTTTGGAATATTGTATGTGATATTGTTTTTATTTTCTTATGGTACGAATATGTCCATGCTTATTTTAATTTGTTGCAAGTTTTATTTCTTTGCTAACATCAGTGACTTATAAATATATTTGAAAGATTCTAGTTGAAAAAAATCATTAACATTTAATTTATTTTTTTTAAAGAGTTTTTTAGTTAGGGTTAGATAAGGAAGGTCATATACTAGCTTCAATATTTTATTTTGCTGTCATTGTAATCTTTTTACTGTTCATGTCATTTTGGTTTCCCGTTTTATCAACAAAGTTTTTGATTTTTGAAAAATAAACTCGAGAATGTTGCTATTTTTCTAATTATTTATGTGAGTTGTCCATGTCAATTGTCTGTCTATTGTTAGTCCTAAATATTTAACATGTTCAATTTCAATTTCACTCGCAAAACTGTATTTTTTATTTTTGCATAAGCACGAGCACTTTTACTAATTTATATCTTAATATCAATATCTTAAAAAGGAGTTAACAAGTCAGGTTTGGTTCCACACTGAGTTTTAATGATTCGGAAGCTTTACACTAGACTTAATACCTATTTAAATAAAAATACGAAAAAGTAGGTGATTATTTTTGCTAATCTCTCCATAACTCTTCTTCAAGTAATTGCTAAGAAAATATCGTAAAGTCTGGCAACAAAAGGTTGTAAAATAAAAAATTAAAACGTAATTTTCTCAACGAGACGTTTAAATTTTGAGGGAGAGCGAGAAATAATAATTGCTTTTCAGATATGGTTAAAAGTGATCTATAATTAAAATCATTAAACATGTGAAAAGGGTCTGACTTCTTGGATCAAAGAAAAACTGTACCCGGATAAACTTAATTACCTACCTACCGTTTTGTACACAAACACATGAAAGCTTGTTTTAATTACTAAAAACCCATATAACAGGATTTATATACCTAATGTAAATAGTTTTAAAAAAATAGATCTGTCTAACTAAAACTTAATTATACCTAGGTAAGTAAACCGACCTCCAATTAAAAAGTGATCAGAATCATTTTTCACTATCTTACGGGGTAGATTCGTGTTATTGACCACGTTTTTATAGTGTGATGTATTTTAGCCAAAATGTTTTAAATAAGACAATACTCAAATTTAATTTGTTGCAACAGAGAGGGAAAACATTTTTAAGAAGGGAATATGGGAGTCTAGGAATTTACAAGGTCATTGGCTGGTTTCAATCCCGCCAGTCTGCAAGCATTCGGACATACTCAAAACTTTGTTGAAGACAATACTCGTACATGTTACAAAAAAATGCGTATGCTGTATAACTTATATATTTGTGGTTAATATTGAATTGTTTCTTGTTAATCATGATTTGTACGATGGTCTGGAACCGGATTTTGATATTGATGTATTTAGTGATGGTCCACACAAATATGAAAATTCCTAGACTAAAAAGTTTTCATCGAACCTGTAATATTGTGTTTCGCGCATTTGTTGTGAATTGTTCAATACCCTTATTTATTTAATATAATTTATAGTTACTTCATCTTTTTAATTTTAAACTATTATTGCCAATATTATTGTTTTAATAAAAAAAATATATTATTTTCAGAAGACGGTTTTTAAATTATTAAAATTTGTAAATTTTTTATTTCAAACACAAACTCTGTGGTTATTTATTTTGATATTGATGTTTGAATTAAATTTTATTAAATTGTATAAAATACATCTATTTCGAAATAATTTTCATGAACATTAACCAATATTTTAATATTACAGTGCTGTGAAAATACCGACTGCATTTAGTTTTATTCCACTTTTATTTATAATTCTCACAGTGATAGGGCTTAAATTTGTTTGACTCATAAAGGCTGTGGTATAAAATTCCTTTACACGCGGTGATGTAACATCGTGTTACTTCAAGCAAAAGACAGAAGTTCAGACATTTAAATAAAAAGGCATACAAACATACTATTAAATAATTTTTTGTCCATGATTTTTTTTGAAAAAGCGTAATTTGGGCCTGTTTTTTTTAAATTAAAAACCATACGTGTCACAAGTGTGCACTCCCGTTGATTGCCAATTATCGACTGATTGAACGAATTTATTATTTTGTTTTTGTTTCTTTCGCACAAACTCCGGCAACAGAACAGCGTGTCTGTCTTCCTTGTTATAAGTTTATTCTCGTGCTCTTTCTTAAATAGTAAAAAAGATTTATTGTAGTATTGCCATCACTTTAATTTGTATAATTATTATTCTTCGCATAGTAAAGACAAATATTTTTAATATTAAAATCCAGCACACTTATTCAATTTAGATCGGGTTGTGGTCCTGTGGCTCAGTCTCGGACTCACGGACCAAAGGTCTGTGGTTCGAATCCCACTCTACCCCAACTTGATTCCATTTTCTAATAGTGAGTTATTTACAACTCGCTGAAAATGGCCCTCAAAATTAAATATTTGAGTAAATCATAAGAACGCAAATATTTCTTTTTTAAAAAATAAAAAAAAAATTACTTTCTTAATCCGATCTTAGTATGAACATTTAAAGATTACAAAAATCCAACAAATCATTTAAACAAATAAAAGAGATATATTAAGTCTAGTATCCTACGTAAACTCGTGTTGCACCACAGCCACACAAGAGTAAATTTAAGCTCGTTTATTGTC
This sequence comes from Micrasema longulum, assembly GCF_059751315.1. Taxonomy (NCBI): domain Eukaryota; kingdom Metazoa; phylum Arthropoda; class Insecta; order Trichoptera; family Brachycentridae; genus Micrasema; species Micrasema longulum. Next base: position 43,678 of record NW_028278928.1, on the reverse strand, counting down.
ATAATTATATAAAATCAATTTGTTTAGTCACTCACTAGTCTGACGATCTCCGTCATGAAAAACCCGGTCAATGGTAAAATTTTGAAATAAAAGTGAAAGTAAGCAAGTACAGTATTTTCATCATTAATTTCCTTGAGTTAATATGTACTTATAAATCAAAATACAAGTATTTAATAAAAAAATCTAAAAATTATGCGAGCATTCTGTATCATATTTAAGTTATTAATTTTAAAGAATGCCAGTCGGTTAGTTTCGACTTCAACTGAAAATAACTACTAAAATCACAAAACCGCAAACTATAAAAAAAAACAAAAAAGAAGTTTTCAACTACAACCGTCCGATCGTATATTTCACATAACAATGTGACAAAGTAGACCATCTATTTTAAAACGCCGCCTAAAAAAGTCGATGTCCCGCTCACCAAAAACTGGTATAAATTATTGTTCCATCTAGTCTAGATCATCTTTTATTATTTAAGAAGTAAAACTGGCATCAAATACCAAAGTGCCACCAGACAATAAAACGAACATATCTTTCATCGGTCCCATGAAACAAAACAAAATGTTCAAAAGTTTTACCGCAGATTAAATTAATCATCTACTAATAAGCAACTCCTGTTGACATATTCACATAGCGTCCGAAACATAAAGAAACCACACAAAAATAGCAAACCGCAGAAAAAACGTGATCATTCTACAATTTGAAGAACTGGTTTGTATGTTTTGTTTCATTTACTCGCATTTGTTAAATAGAGACGAATATATTAAAAAACTAGCGCTTGAAATGGATTTGGGCTCCGCGTTCGAACGATTTTGTTTGGGTCTTAAAGGTGTTTGTTATCTCGCGATGAAATCTCGCGCTGGTGGGCTGGTCTTGCCATCATCGGTGATACATAATAGGTGCCTACATTCGTCGAATGAACGACCTGTGGATACAGCCTGTATTTAACTAACACATTGCCTCGTGCACTCATACGTTCGCACTTAAAGGATTTAACTGAGATAAATTGGTACCTAGTACCTACTCAAACCATTGGTATCATGCGGCGATACATGTCTTTACAAAAAATATATAACGCGGATAGTGATTATGCATTCAATTTTGTTAACTAACAACTACTGTCAAAGTTTAAGTAACCCAATCATTTAAAGGTTTTTTTAACCCAATATCTTATGTATATGGACTACTTGCAAACCCGGCAAAATCCAAAATTAGAAAAAAGTGAGATATTAATTGAAACTTTTTCAGAATACATTTTTTAACAATAATTTTAACATTGTCAGTTAAAATACGGCTTAATTTTTAAGACTTTACTTTTTAATTATCGACTTTGTTGCGAACATGCCAATCTCTACTTAAGTATTGTAAAGTTATTAATGTAAAAAAAATAATTTATTAATTGACTACTTTTTCTTAACAAAATCATGCTTAAGACATCACTGCTTATTTATAAAATATTTACTAATTATAATAATAAAATTACGTTTAAAAAAAGCTGAAGTCAAGTTTTATATCAGTTTTTTGGGATTTGCTCAAAATAATGAAAAATGGATTTTGCCGGGTTTGCTAGTAGTACCCTCATATATACGCGCATATTACAAGAATAATAATTCAATTCGTATTCATAATTACTTGAATTAATGAAGTTTTTCGCAAAATTCTTCAAAAACGCAATTAATAAAATATTGTTTATACTTTTATTTATTTTGTGTCCTTTTTAGTGAATAAAATGGCATTGCTGAATATTTTTAAGTCGCGTTTTAATTAATATAATAAATGTTTATTCATTTGTTATAAGAAATTTAAACAATTACGTTAAAAAACTTGTTTATAAACACAATATTAGTGAGCAAAACTGCAAAGACTAAATATGCAAATATTAGTATTCTTATCGAAATAACAATAATGTACGCACGTAAAAATAAATGTCGATCGATGTTTTTTTTTATGCAACGAGGTGGAAATTAAAAACATTACATTTTTACGTAAAAAGACAATGAAGATAGTACTCGAAACAAATGCATGTAGAAATATTTCTACAAATGTAGAAATAACGCAAAAAAAATTTTCAAACCAAATAAATATATTCGATTATATCCATTTGCTGCTTTATATTTAATTTGGGCTAAGTATGAAACAATTGGAGCAATAGATAAGAACCTGCTGATGAGTTGTATGCTTACAATTTAGCAGGACTATAACCTTAAGATTCTTTCGTAAATAATAAAAATAAAAATAATGAAGCAATATTCAGTGATTGGATAAATTAAGGGGTTAAATCAAATAAAAAATATAATGAAATTCGATCCTTTTATACATGAACAAAGATTAAGTAGAGTTTTCAAACTTTTTATTTTTATATTCTTAAAAAAAAAAACAGTTTTTACTTGTTTTTTTCAAAAAAAAAAACTTCGTTATATTCATTAAAAAAAACAGTGAACCACATTTTAAAAACAAAATTAAAAAATAATTAATTCTTAGTATTCTATATTAAGAAAAATAAATTTAGAACCAACATAAAATTCAGAAAACAAAAATGAAGCAAGAAAAAAGGACATATTTACCTATTATTATAACTAAAATATTAACATTTGAAAAGCAACAAAAATTTCATATAGCCAAACGCGTGACATTTGTAATCAAAACTGATTCGCTGACGTAATTTTTTAAAATAAATTACTTCAAAATGACAAAAACTATTCAAAAATGTCCAAATATGTACAAACACTGATTAGTTACATCAAATTCATTCTCATATAAAATATAAATGAGTTAATTTACACCAGGAGCTCAATCACAGATGGCTATCGACATGCTAAAAAACGTGCTAAGTATTTGAGCGATCACCACGAACAATCATGAACACGCTGAAGTTAAAGCGGTCGCGTTGCAAAACGCCATAGATAAGTTCCTGTGCGAGATTCAACCAATCCTCTTGAACTGACCGAAGTTGAATTTCGTTTTGCAACGCGACCGCTTTAACTTCAGCGTGTTCATGATTGTTCGTGGTGATCGCTCAAATACTTAGCACGTTTTTTAGCATGTCGATAGCCATCTGTGATTGAGCTCCAGGACTAATTTGTACCGTCGGCGCCAGGGATAAACCACAAAAAAGGTAAGATTACCAATGAGGAGAATAGTAGAGTCTGAAAACTCATTGTACGGGGGTTTAGAAATGTACAATGAGTCACCTGAAGAAATCAAAGAAATGGAAAGCCTTAAAATAAAAACCAAAATGAAAATATATAGACTTCATAAATGTTGATATCAATTGTAATCTAACCAAAATTTTATATTAGTGCTTTTGATTTAATAAACATTAATAAATAAATAAGTTAATAAATATTGAAATTCATTTATTTATTAATAAATAGTTAAAAGAGCCCATTGTGGGTGGAGTGAACTAACTGACATTTTAAAGGTGAAATAAACTCATTGCCCTTAGGTATAATACTTCAGTAATTATTTCAATCCCATAACCAATATTTCCTGGTTTTTAATGTACATAACATCCATGTTTATTAAATATATTTAACAGTTCAGCTGATAGCGTTAAAGCATTTAGAAAAAGTTTTATCATTTTGTCATTTGGTTCACTTCACTTGCAATGGACCTTAATTTATTTGCTTTTATGTTTTGTTTAAATCAAGGCAAATACATACTTCCATTTACACAATCTAATTAATTAAATGTCTCAATTGTAATATTTCTATCAATGCACCCATGAACAATTCGACATGGACAGGCTACCCGCTAATTCTAAGAAAAATGTCGGGACGCGCCAAAACTTCAGCGTAACAATTGCGGATTGACACATAGTATTTTTTGCTACGAAATACTTCGACAAAGAATAAACACAAAAAGTAAGAGTTCGTACAGCTTATAATAAGATCATTTTTCAACGTCTTTTCATCTTGTTTTTAAAACAATTTTTTTTAAATTTAGATTTGTTACTGAAATTTTCAGATTGTTATTAAAATTTAAAAGGGTAATGGTATTTATTTTTTTATTTTTTTATTTTTTATTTATTATTATTGTTTATTTTTGCACCACAACAGGCCATTGGGCCCAATTACAGTGGTGAATCACATCACAGAACACCCAGGCTTGAGAATCATCACATTTTATTTTATGTGTTCGCACCGGGAATCGAACCCGGAACCTTCCGTTTGTGAGTCAAGCGTGTTGAACACTACACCACGGAGGCCACAAAACATACAGTTTAGGAAACATACAGTACAGTTACAAAGTTTTATATTTTACACAGTTAGACATAACTCTAATGGACCAGTGAAATTTCCATATTATAAAGTAATTATATGTAAGGTTATTAAATAAAGTACAAAAAAGAGAAGGAAAAAAACATTAAAAAAAGTTGTTTAAAAATTAAAATTAAAGTAAAAAAATTAAGAAAATTTGTAAAAGTAATTAAAAGTTTAGAATTAAAATAAAGAATGAAAAACATGCTCAAATGTAAAAATAAAATAAAATAATAATAACATTTTTTTAATTGGAAAAACATAAATACACACAAACATATTTTAAGGGATTCAAAAAAACGATGAGACGAATCTTTAAAGAATCTTTAAATAAGAAAATAACTTAAAGTCAATTAAAAAAAATCTTCAAAATTAATGACACATAGTAAGAGCAGCAATATATTGATTTTATATACATATACAATATAAGTAATTAAAAGTATTTTAAAAGTATAAAAACATGTCAATGCAGCAGAGAAAAAAAAAAGAATTATAGGTATAGCAAGTAATATTTAAAATTTGAAAATATTAATAATAAATAATTTGAATCGGGTTGTAGTTTCATGTCTAGCGTCATGGACTCAAATCAGAGGTCTAAGGTTCGAACCTCTTTCATTCCCACTTTTTAAAAGTCAGTTATTTACACATTTTTCAGTCAATCATGGGAGTGCAAATATTTATTTAAAAACATAATCATGTTTATTCTATAATGTACACAGTATTAACATACGTTTTGTCCGTTTTTTTCCCAATTCAAAAATGATCACAATTTTTTTTTTAAATTTGAGAGGTTATGCGTCATATTGTAAGGTGTTTGCTTTTACGTGACATTTATTATTTTATTTGATTACAAGCCTTCAAAACGGAATGCCAAGTAGACAAAGGTGACCATTTTCGACGCCTTCTTCTGCGCGTTCTATCGAGGCAGCAAAGCGGCCAACAATATTTGGGCAGAGTGCGGTGAAGATACTATAAATAATGGACTAATTTGTCGTAAAATTATTTGAAAAAAAGTTATTGACTAATATCTTTTTTCGAATTAATATGGTTTCATAAAATGATACATGTTTTTTCTTTTTGTTTTACAATCTACTTTTGTATATTTGGTTAATGATATAACTGTAACTTTCCAAAAAAAAGACTAGCTCATGTGTTTAGTAAGCGATTTACCCTCTGTAATCTACAATTTGTTTATTTTTTTTCTTGTGTCTTCTTGTTCTCTTTATTAGGAAAAAAATCACGAACACAAGTTATGTTAGCATAGGATATATATTTATTGGTCTCAAATATGCTTCTGCACTGCAATACTTTATTTTTTCTGGACTGGTGAAGCGTAAAACTAATCACTTTACCCTACATGTAACAAAAAATATTCAAATACGGTACACACTTTACACACATTCAATATCCTATGCGCCACTGGGTGAGGATGAATAATTGAAGAAGAAGATGACGGTGAATCGATCTAATGAATTAATATGTGTATTTTTATTTTTAAAAAATAAAAAATTTAAATCCTTTACTTCATGGTCTAAAAATTTCACTAAATGTTATTAGTATTTTTACACGATTACTTACTGACTTTTCGATGTCTACCAGGGCCCCGATTACAATAGGAAGTTAACAGAATTATCTTCAACTTACTATAAAGTACCGATATTTGTGTACGAAAATGAGTATTAACATTTAAAATATCTTCATCGGTAAACTATAATTGAACGTGTTTAGAAGAAAAGGTTTGCATGTGTGTGTGTATACATATGAATATATGCATATATAAGTGTATATGTATGAATGTATTTGTGTATATGTATGAATGTGTGTATGTATAAATATACAGTATTTCTATATGTTTTTAGTTTTTATTTGCAACATTTTTATTTGATTTTTAATTTATATTTTCTTTAATTTTAAGATAGAATAAATAAAATAAATTGATTGAGATCCCTGAAACATTATAAATACAAGTAGTCATACTTGCTACCTAGATGGGTTCATGATCATTCGGTTGTACATAGGAAGTAAGTACTACTGACTTTGCAACAATAACCGATCAACCGGAGATTCAGTCTGTTTGAGTAATAAACTCATATAAATGTCTATTTATTTTTATTTTTGCTGAATTTTTGTGCCTAACAATGTGTGCCTATGTAAAATTTACAAACCTAAAATGCATATCTTTTTTACTACTTTTCTTCCATACCTCACTATTTTACTATTAATCTTTTATTTTTTTTTACTATACATTACTTTTACTGAGTTTAACCATAACAATTATCTTTGTTTTTTTTATATTGTAAAACTGTGTTTTTAACTTTGATTTTGTACAAATTGGCCACGGCCGTTAGTTATAATAATAAACGAATAAAAATATTGTATGCATATGCTGCTTTTCATACCGAAAACTTAATTTTACTTTGTAGATAAAATTGATGATAAATGTTGACTTCCGATTGTAATCGGGGTCCAGCTACGAGACGTACCCGTCTTTCCTTCGGTACACTAATAACTTTAACGTACAAATCACACTTCTCCTTTACCTGCACAAAAATATAAAACCAACGTGTCGATACGACACATGCTTTTAGAAGCTAACATAAACATTGGTGTTAGATTTTAATTGTGCAATATTCACATACAGTAGTGCACGAGACATTGAATTAGTATTCCAAATCGCTGCGTTTTCATAATCTTTTTCAGAAATGGAAGGAAAACCAATCAGTTTTACACTCCAGGGGTGCTATTCTGAACCACTCTTGTGGCACGAGAAAACACCTTTTCTCGTGTATTTTGCATGTAAATACTCGAGATAATACGGCCACGAGAGCGTTTGGAATACCAGCCCAGGTGACAGTACAGGATCAATGAAATATTACAGTGTAGTTTTTTTAATCTGGTTGTGGTCCCGTGACTAGTGTTGCGGATATTCGGATCAGAGGTCTGACGTTCGAACCCCACTCTACCCAAACTTGATTCCCATTTTCTAATAGTGGTAGTTATTTACATATCGTTGAAAATGGCCCCAATATCGAAATATTTGGTAAATAATAAGAAGGCAAATATTTCCATTAAAAAAAAAAAAACATTTTATTAAAAGGAACATTATTTTATTAACCCATTATAGTAGATATTAGTTCAAAAAAACTCCTCTAGGGTCCCGGTTTTGATTTCCATGCAAAACTATATTTTTTGTCTACCCGGACACAAGAGTACCTACCTTCGATGACTCTAATATTAAACTTGTGTAAATGAAGCTGTTTCGTATTTTTACAGCGGCTTAACTTTTTGATTTAATGAGCCAATAAAAACCGCTTGAAAAATATGTATTTAACTAAGTTAAATTTATGATACCTAATTGACAAAATACTTCCAAGGAATGTGATGAAACCACAAGGGTAATAATTTTTCATATGCACAAAACAGTGTTCAGAAATTAAAGTTGAATAAAATGAAGGTGCCATCGCGCACTACATTCATTTCACGGCATTTTAAAATCACTCAAATAAAAATGTTTTATTTTTCAATAAACACTATTTTCTATACTATATCAGCATAATTAGCAAAACATGAGATAATTATATATGTTAAATATTTCAATTTGAATTTAAATTAATTTATTAGACCAAAATAACATAAATAAAACGGTTCCTAAATTTTAGGCATGAAATTGGCATAACATATCAGGGGTGATATTTTAAACGCTCTCGTGGCCGTAGAAAAAGCTATAACTCGCGTATTTTGCATGTAAAGTTTTTTATACGGCCGCAAGAGTGGATCAAAATAGCACCGCAGACCAGGAAATCTTGAGCAATAGCTGGATATTATGAAAGTTAACTCTCCAATAGCAAAGAGTATTTGCCTCGTAAACATAGTTTCACTGACGTGAAAGATGTCGATCTTCAAATAAATTGTGTTCAATCACCCGACTGTTCTTTCAATTGGCATAACCAGAGGCAGGTTGGTTCTGGAAGTCAAGAGATACATAAACCAGTCTGTATTGACGCTGCCAGAGATTAAGTGTTAGTACGTATAAAATATGTATAGGTAGGTATATTAATAAAAAAATCATAATATTATCATATTAATAAAAAAATATGTATTTGCCTGTGAAAGCTTTCATTAGTAAATAATGGCACGTTTTCAAAAATTTTGTTCGAAATAAATATTTTTGATTTTAATATTTTTTTTGCTTTTTTTATAAGTATAACTTTTTCTTTTAATGAATAAAACTTTTTTTTTCATAAAAATGAACTGAGATATTTATAACACAATTATTGTTATTTGTACAGGAATCAAGTTGGTGTTAAATGTAAAGGATTATTTTGTATGTACCAAAGACACATCATTAAATAATTTGTCTTATGGTACATTTTAATTAATGGGTTGTTTAAAATACAATTATGTAAAAGTAAGCATGTAGATGTTTGTATTTGATATTTTAAAATTTGTTTTATTATAATTATCATAATTTCTGTAAAATAAATAAATAAGCAAATTATATGAAATTCGTAAATAACTTACGACTGCTGGCCTTCTTCCAAAAGTTTCAAGTGAATATTTTAAAGTAACTAAATGTTTATATATTGTAACTTTGAGTATAAAATTGAGTGTTAAATTGTAAAATAACATCAACCAAACCAAAACGATTGTCATTGTCTTGATAAAAAAATCAATTTTACCCAGTGTATTAATTTTCTTGCGCAGTCAACGAAATCGTGCGCGCTGCCCCTAACCTACGTAACATGGCTTTAGTAAACCAAGCAGACAATTATTATAAATTCTTTTGAAGAGTAATTTATTACCAAAAATGTTGGGCGCTATTTTTGTAATTACATAAAAGCCTTTGGCTAAATTTGAATGAAGTGAACGTTTTTCTTATACGATATATCATTTAATACGAGATTCCCGATAGCAACTCAACATCCAAACAGTTATATACGAAGAATTCTAAGCATTCCTGTATCAGAAATTACCATAGTATAATAATTAAAATGTGTGTGATATGATCTTCCGGGCTTACTCAAGCGAATCTACGCTCCCTTATTCTCACATAAATGAGGCATAACATTATTAAATTGTTAGAGTTTCTTTTAAGAAAAAACATCAAGGTAAGTTGATCCGTTTTACGCTTCAGGATCATCTTTAAAACCAATATTTCTCGTCCACACGGCAAAAATCGAATCATGGTCCGTAAGCATTGTATAAAAATGCGCTAAACTGCACCACGAGATGAACTTACCTCCACCCGATTTCTTTTTCAGGATTTTCATTTGAAAGCAGCTATCGAGTAGAAAACACTCGTCCAGAAATCTTGTTGTACGACGGTCAGTTATAAACTAATTTGAGTTTGGTACTATTCCTCAAACATTTTTCTACAATCTAGTTGTTACTTTCTGCGTCAACAGGTGCAATTGATAGCAAAATGGCCAACATCATTTATCAGTATTCTGTGATTGAATTCTTGAATGCAGAAGCTGAAACGCTCATTCGCATCCATGAAGAACTGAAAAATGTTAACTATGATGTAATGGTGGATATCAGCACTGTTAGACGATGGGTTTGTTGCTGTAACGAAGCTGAAGGACAAACACCGTTGGCTGACGAAAAGCGGAGCGGCAGGCCGTTGAGTGCAGTGACGCCAAACAACATTCAGCGAGTCGATGGCATCATTCGTAGACCGTAGGATACCTACAGATGAATTGTGAGATTCACATTGAAGATGAGAAAACGTCCATGCGTCAGTGGTTTAGAAAGCAAAACCGTGCTTTTTTATTAAAACATGGAACAAAACTGTGAAAATGAACATTAATCGTCAATTGTGTGGTTTTTAACATTTGTAATACCATTTTAATTTCTTTATAAGTAAAAAGAAAGGAAAATTGTGGGCATTATTTGTTTTTGACTTACCCTTGTATTTCACACCTACAACTTTTCTTCATCTGTTCAAACACAAAACATATTTTATTACTTAAATTTACTCTTGTTCGTCCTTTATGTAAATACTTTCGATTTTTATTGTGCTCCAATCACATTCATTCACCTGATGTTAAAATGTCTCTAAGGCGTAAATAAATTAAATAACGTATTTCAATATAGCCCCATTAAATAAAACACAATCTAAATATGTATTAATTTGCAAGATGGCGTAAGAATGTCTAAGTACTAACAACCACAAGGTTTTCAATGATCACTTGGAAATAGGATTTTGCACGTTTCTGAATACTTTGGAATTTATTTGTCCGTCTATTTTAAATATTCAGGGAAACAGATTGAAGATAAATTAAATTGGTTTCAATTTTATTTTTGTCGCTTTTCTTTTCTCAGAATCAGATGGCGTATTTGCCAGATTTGGAAATAAGAAACAGTTTAATGTTGATCTACTTTAATTACAATTTAATCTGTAATCAAGAAAATATTAAGAAGGAAGTTCAGAGGTTATAAGGCTAGTAAATGAGCTCTTTTACATACTGTGTGACATTCACTGTTCTGCACGATAAATATATAAAATTTTAGTAAAAAATGAATTGAGAATTGTGCAAAATCTTAACACAAGTCTATGGTGTATCTGTTATGAGTAAAACAAGAGTTTATGAGTGGTGTAAGCATTTTCAAGATGGCCATAAAGACGTTAAGGATGACGAACGGCCGGGACGCCCCAGCACATCAACAATTGATGAAAACGTGGAAAAAGTTAATGAAATGGTTATGAACGATCGCCGAATCATAATTAGAGATGTTGTTGACGATGTTGAAATATCGATTGGCTCATGCCATAAAACTTTCTCGAATGTTTTGGGTATAAAACGCGTGGCAGCAAAATTGGTTCAAAATTTTGTGCATTTTCAACAAAAACAGCGGAGAATGGAAGTTGCTCAGGTGTCACTAAATGAAGTCAACGACGATGCGAAATTACTGAAACGTCTTATAACAGGTGACAGGGCAAAATTTTTTGGATATGACGTCAAAACTAAGGCTTAATCATCCCAGTGGGGGCATTCTGGATCGCCAAGATGAAAATCGCTGAGCACGCCGAACACGTCTAATTTTAGCGGCTGCCACAGACAAAGTAAACAATGAATTCAGCTTAAAATTTTCGCATACTTCAGGGGCATGTACACCAACAACCAACTTGACAAAAAATTGACAAGCAGACTCTCCAAACCCGCGAAATTGAAAAATTCTCGTCACTTTCTGAACACACCTCGTACTTATTTTTATTTTTGTTAAATTATATTGACGATGGAAATGAAACAGTTACCAAGCGACTTGTAGCAATTTTACAAATGAGTCCATTAAGATTTATTTTTTTTATTAATAAAAAATTTCGTGTTTAAAAATTAATTTAAATTATTTTTTAATCTTACCAAAGTAATATGAATGCATAGGATTTTTTTATTTAAAAAAAAACCTTTCATCGGCTCTTTTGTAAAGTTGCACATGTCGCTTGGTAACTTTTCCTTTCCAGCGTCTATTTGTTTCATTTTAGATACAATGAATATCAAGATGCCTTGTGGAAAAAACAAAGAAAAACAGTTTACAAATATTTACATACATTAAGAGAAAGCAGTTTCTTTACGAGGAAACTTTGAGAAAAAAACTAGTGAAAGAAAAAATAATGATTAGTCGAGTTTGTAATTGAAGCAACGGTACAAACATCGGACTTGGACCGTTAGGAATACATAAAAGTAAAAAAATAAAAGATCTTCTGAAAGTCTAAATATGTGGACACAGAGGGGCTTTGAATAACGGATAATAGTTTTGAGATCTCGTTTTTGGCACGCGCACGTCTCACGCACGCCAGAGCGTCACGCACGCACGAAACGCCCGCGTAAACTATGGAGATACCCACGCTCGCGTATCGCACGCACTTCGTTAGCTCCTTCGGCGTATCGGAAAATATTGTGTTTCATACAAAATTTGCGAATTTTCCTACATTCTCGGGTTTGCGTATTCTTGACGCGTCTAATGTCCGAACGCGCTGTGTATTAAAATTTTTCTTTTCGAATAAAGTTTGTAAACCAAATTATCTACGCTCTTTTAGTATCGATCGTAAATATTTTGTTCTCGGTAATGCCTACGTTTTCTGGATATTGAAAAATATTAAAGGGAATATGGTGTTTTGTTATTTTTATTTTACGCCATTACAAAGTGTTTGCTTTTATATTTTTTTTTCAGAATGGCAATGGCAATTTTATTAACATATTACAGAGGAGATGGAAAACATTTAAGAAGAGTAACTATGGAAGCCTATTCTATTTACAAGACCCATGACCCGTCATTGACTAGTTTAAGTGGCCACTTTTCATACTTTGTAACATTCACGATTCTGTCTGCTTTTTGTATTTGTTTAACAGTTTTAGTCGCTGCCTAGTATGTAGTGGAATTTATTCAGTCGGGTGAATCTCACGGGCTTCAATAAAGATTTCAGCTCTTTCACTTCACAAAATCAACATATGGAATTATTGAAAAAACATTCAAACAGCCAATGACAGGTGCCTAGACTTCCATTTCACTTATCTAAAATATTCTTCATTTGTGTTATAAAATGTTAAATCCAGTCCTTGTCTTTAAAAATTTTGACAAATTAAAACGTTTGACTGACGAAGAGACGGGTACGTCTCGAAACTGGTAGACAAAGAAAAGTCGGTAAGTGGTTTTATACAAATATTTCATAACATTTAGATAAAAATTTTGTTTACTTATTTATTTGTTGAAACGATTGAAATACTAGCACATTTCAGAATTAAAATATTCTAATATACTCGTACACACAATATATCTATATACTACTGTACTATATAAACTGTACATTTATATAATGTGTTTTGTAAACATATAAATATAATAAAGACGTACATATTAACAATCTATTTACACTATATGTCGACCCCGTGATGTAATGGTTAGCGCGTTTGCCTACCATGCAAGAGGTTTTGGGTTCGATTCCTGACATAGTTGACGTGAAACATTTATTTACAAAATGCGTTTTTGCACTAAAATATTCCATAGTCCCGGACTGGCTTAACAAAACGATCAAGATACTCGCGATCGGTGTGTTAATGCAGTGCCCTACGCACCATTAGATGCAGAAAGGGAATGATGATGATGATTATTATTATGTTATTTATCAACCCCACCGGTCAATTTTAGGCTATTTTTTTTTTTCATTAATCGTTGCTTTTATTTAATATAAATAACTTTATTTTCAAATTAAAAAAGATTCGTATTTCTGGGTAGTAATACTAAAAAAAAAAAGGTAACGTAAGACTCTGATATATTTTTTTTTAATATCTATCTATTTCATCTTGAGAAAGGCAAAGCACGAAAAGGTTTAAAATCGAGGGGCATTAAAATAAATATTATTATCGCCTAAGACTCGAAGTTACAATGTCTTTGACCAAAATCGATTCGTTACAGTAATCCTGATAAATTGGCTTATGGCATGTTAGTTGTAAACCTTTTCGGCCCGGGCGTTCATTTAAATATACACATTATTTAAGATTTATTTACTTACTTACTTAAAAAAACTATTAAACGGCGAGATAGTTTTTTGATTACTGTTTATGTTGTTATATAAAATGACGGTTTTTTAGTTTGACAGAGGGCCGGCTGGCAGGTTTGTTTGTTTTGAAACAAATTCTAGTCGGCCTTCCAAACAATATTTAATCGAGTTTTAAATATATTTTACCAAAATTAAGATAATTTTGTTGAAAAAACATAAACTGTAGTAAAATATTATCGTTTTTGTAAAATGTAACAATCTCTTGTTCGTTTAGGGGCTAGTGTATATTGAAATTGAGTGTAAAATAATTTCTAAAATATAGAAAATAAAAATAAAAAAACCGCAAAAATTTTCGTTTGTACTCCTGTACATTAATGACACTTAAATTGTTTTATTATAAATGTTATTATTGGCGGCCTCTCTGGCGTGGTGTTTAAAATGCCTTACTCATGAATAGAGGGTTCAAAGTTCGATTCTTAGTAAGAACACAAATATTATTTACGTTTTTTATCAGATTATTCTATAAATAAAGTGAATTAATGCAATTTCGGCTTGTCAGGTTTGACTTTTTTTTATAAAGATGTATGAATCAAACTATTTTATAAAAAGGCAAAAAAAAAATTTGAACATAATGCTTATACAAACTGTTATAGAATGCCTAGTAGAAGAATGCAAACGGATTTGGTTCTCTCAGTCAAACTTATTTCTCCCGGTTTACTAACAAGCTAATGAACTAACATACCTTATCGCCATCAGAATCGGGGGAGAAATAGATTAAAGGTGACAGACCACCTGACTTTAAATAATGAGGTGCCCTGACGGAGATACGGGTATTAAAAGCAGTCAACGTAAATTCTATGAAAGAATTTCAGAGAAAACTCAAATCTCTGTAAACAAGGAAAGTTACTAAAAAAATAAAAAAGGTTATTTAAGATTTAAAAAAATGTTTTTGCAATGTGCGGATTTAAAAAGAAGCCACAAGACCTTTTAAATGGACCCAGGTAAGTAGGTGGTGTGGGGTTTTCAGTGTGATTTTTATTAAACTTGGCTGTTATGTGCAGTAATCAACTACTGTTATTGTAACTCCCGACTTTGATCTTCTTATAATGCAGTAATTAAGTCGCTTGACTCACGTACGGAAGATTTCAAGTTCAATTCCCAGTGAGAACACAAAAATTATATTTGATTTCAATTATATATTGACAATTCTTGATGGAATTCTATTTAAATGATGTAATAACTTATGTTTGCATATAAATTACTAATTTATTATTATTTTGGGCTAAAGACGCCTCGATAGTCCGGCTCTTATGTCGGAGTTATCGTTAAATGTCCCTGGCTACCGCACCCGTCACACGTCAAGCTCTCTATTTCATGTGCCAGCAGTTCATACGAACTATGCCCAGAACTCTCCACTTATACGTTAAGCTTATAACTATTATTTTAACTTTCCCCTCATTGATCCGTTTGATTGTCACAAATTACCATTTAAAATGCGCGTTTTAAAACAAACTTAGTTTCTATAATAAAATCATATTTATCTCTAATTTATAATATTTTATTTATTTTTGACACTTGTGTAATAATATTTACACACATGTCCACCTTTTTCCATTAGAACACCCACTCACCCACCCTCTCACACACTTACACTGACACAAACACACTTGCGTGTATTGTACTTTTGTGGATATCTGTCATTGCTTTTATTCTCTGCATATTTTATTTGTCATATTTTCTTTACATGTATTACTGTTGATATCCCTAATAAATAAAATAGAAAAAAATATAGGGTGTAAGCGCTAATTGGTCAAAAAAAAGTGTAACAAGTATTTTTAATTTGTTACTTATAAGTAAATATAAGTTATTACACCATTACAAAAATTACATGTGATTTTTATCAAATCTGGGTGGTATGTGCAAATTAGTGACTATCCTGGCCTGATCTGTGATGCGAAAATAAAATGAATATGAAAAAATAACAGAAACATTCAAGAATTAGTTCCGGTTTGAAGAGGTTAATATTTTGTCATGAACATAGCGGTAGACTACATATTGTGAATAAACACGTTATGAACCAACTCGTTAGCATCCTGAGTTGAAGAAATTGGTTCCGCTAACATATAAGGACCGGTGTCATCATTTTTATTTCTGTTAATTATTATACGTTAATTGTGACGTTATATTTTTTAATTTGAATTTAAATACGAACCGCTTTGTTTTGACAATCTAAATGGGCTTAAAGCGTGAAACATCAATACATTTTGTAAAAGTTAATTAATTTTTTGTGTGACTTTTATATTGATGAAATAATAAAAAAAACCTTATTTAAATATTATGATACCCATTCTTATTCGTCATATTCTTAGAGGTGGGAGTCAGTACTATGCAAGCTCCTGACGTCATGTCATTGCAATCTGTGAAGATCTATTGTGACGAGTCGCCGTAAATAGTTCTCACCCTCCAAGCCTAGTTTTATAAAGAGCCCGGTTACTGCGTGGAAGGCAAGAGTTTGCATTTTGCTGAAAATCTCCCCCTCCAAGCCTAAGTCCGTAAAGTATTGGTCTATTTGGTAGGAGGTGAGCTCTTTAACATTGTCAGGTTTAACAAGTGGTCTCCCGAGGTGAGGTTCTTTTTATAATGCAAATCGTCACATTCACATAAAATGTGTTTAGGTGTTTCCTCATCTGCACTGCAGAACCTAAATTTAGAAGTTTTAGAAATTATAAAACTGACTTCAAATGGTTTTTAGTATGGAGATAGTAGGTATTATTAGATATTTACATGTAATATTACGGTTAGTCCGTTGGAATCTCATGAAAAATTTCTCGGGATTGATATTTGACTGTAAAAAATTATAACTATTAATGAAAAATAATTTATCACAAAACTTTATTACAATAATGTGAGTATTTAGCTTTATAAATGCGAAAACAGCAACGGCGCGGCGCGGTGTCAGCAAAATTATATAGGTACATACATTTATTTACCGAAAACCACGGTAAAAGCCTTAAAAACTACTTTTATAAACTAGGTCTAATTTGCACCGCACCGCCAGCTACGCTCTATTCTCGACCACCGAGCTTTACGTGTTAAGAAAAAATCGAAAAAGTACGATGCCATAAAAATGCAATATTCTGAAAATTTGTTATAGAATGTAATATTATTATGTCCTTAACTTAAATAGTTTGTTTGGAAAAATAACTTCTTTTAAATTATATACCGAAACTTCCTAAATCTACCACAAAAATCGGAATTTAACATGTGAGGGATTTAAATATATTTTTATTCGGTATTCATATTTAATTTTATATCTTCTTTCATATAAGCTAACACAACACATAAAATATTTTCTGGTTATTGTAAAATGCAAATACGATTTTATCCCAAGGAAAATACATAAAGTAAAATATCGAATGAATGATATACGATATTATGCTTCGTAAAGGATGTGAAGTAAAATATAATTTTAACGAAATGTAACATTTTACATTGGGATTGATTTGAAAAGTATATTTTATGTGTAACATGCGATAATTATTTCAAACTCTTAAACGATATTTACAATTGTAAGAAATGATAGTTATCGTTGTTATTTTGTATAATAACAAATATAAATTATTACAAATAAAATTAAACAAATATAACATAACAAACCGGTTTATTACTTCAAGTATTTTACTGTCTATTATAAACATATAGATTTTGGTTGTACGAAATGGATATTCAGTCTCTTATACTGAATCATTTTTTGTGCTCTAGTCAGCTGATTTTTTTTTATTTTTTGCACAATCGGGTTTTATTTTAGAAAAAATATTTTTTAAATCTGGTCATTTCTTTAGTCCCGCGAAAATTATCGCTAGGATTTATACAATAGTAAATTATTTTTTTAAAATATGAGAAACGACAACATACGTCCCAAAAACACGTGGCTAAAAGGTTTTTTTTGTTTAATAGTAAGTAGAATTTCGATGAAATTCAGTAGATTGATAGATTTTTTTGAAAATTTGATTTACAGCACAGTACGTTCAGGTTTGAGAAAAATTACATTGAATTTTTCTGTCCTCACCGGGAATCGTAACCGGAACCTACCGTGCGGGAATCATACGTCTTAACCACTACACCATGGAGGCCGCCGGAATTTTAAATATATTACAAATGTAAATTTTTTGTGGTTTTGGTAGCATTATTCTGAGTAACTGATTATTATTTTTGCTATTTTTTTAAAAAGAAAAATTTATGTACGAATATTTCGATTTTGTGTGCCATTAATAATTCATTATTAAAAAATGGGAACCAAGTCGTGGTAGAACGTTAAGTCTAGCTTTTCCCTTATTCTGTGGAGATACAAAACATCAGATGCAGCATAATTTTTTTCTTTATCTGTTAATTTCATTTCTCCAATGGGTGAAATTTCACAGTACCCGAGATCCTAATAATCAACTAAGGCTCGAAAGGCTGAATATCCTAGCACGTTACAGTCGGCGATGGCTGACTGTTGCCTGCAATTGCATATATATTTTTCATTTTCTTTTTATATTTCTATGTTTTAATATTGTTTTTTTTTTGTAAAACTGAAATAATTATAAAATTATATTTTGTATTGTAAAAGGCACTTGTGCCGGATATTAAATAAATAATCAACCCCTATACCACGAGGGGACACTGGTAGATACATGTTCTAGGGTTTTAAATTATTTTGATCCTTACATTACATACATATGCCAAAAATATTCCCCGGAGCTTATATTTTGTAAGAAATAATAAATTCACATGTTTTATCTTTAAGTTATTATTCATTGTTTATTTACAGCGTTGCAAGTTACCTGAATATATCATCACATATAAAATTACCATACGCAATGCTGCTTCTATAAATAAAGTAAATTTATTATTCAGGGAGATGGTACCCAGTAATTGTAAAGTACTGTCAAGTTTCATTGTAAATTATTGCTCTTAACATTAAACAAACGAGTTTACATTCTATGATTATAATACAAATTATGATTTTTTGCACCCTAACAGGCCAGGAGCCCCAATTGCAGTGGTAAATTACAACACAGAATACCCAGGCTTGAGAAAAATCACATTTTGTGTTCTCACCGGGAATCGAACCCGGAACCTTCCGGGCGTATTATCATAATGGTAGATATCATGGAACATTGCATCAATTAACCATCCGCAGCGTAAAATCTGTATTATTTTTGTTACATGAAGGTAAGACGATTAGTCGTACGCTTTTAGTGCTAGTCCAAAGACAATGTGTTAAAACAACTTTTTAATACATATTTCATGTTTACCATTTTGGACATGGTAGACAATTGCGGGGACCATTAGACCATTTGGCAAACGCATAGGTTACTCAAAAAATCAGATAATAAGTTTTCGTAAGCCTTTATGTTTCGTAATATAATTAATGAATGTAAATGAAGGCCCTTCATGAAATTTGCCAAACTCACAGTGAAAGGATCAGTAAAAGTAATAAAAGTTTAATTCAATTAAAATCACAATATGTAAAATCTTAATAGTGTAACTCGTTTACTTACAAAAAAAAACATGTTTTTTTTAATGAGTGAAACTAGTTAAACTTTGATATTCTGTTCTTTAAAATGTTCTTCATCTTTGTTGTAATGTGTTAGTAGCAGCATGTAAAGTTATATTTAAAATCAACAAATAAATGCAAATTAAAGACTTTAATCGTGTTAAGATGCCTCTCTCATGCATCTAAACCCCTTGAAAATAAATATGAAAAAACTCAGCATCTTTCCCGCCACTTTTAATGCCTAACCCTCGGGGAGCGAGGCTTTTGACAGTCTTGTTATTGGATTGAGCGGGCGAAATTTGTTTTCTGTTCTTTTCGTACGCAAATACATTTGCTGCCACAATTTTTTCAACATCTTCTCTCTTTCTTTCCACAGCACGACCGACGCTCGAGAAAGGGACGAAGATGTTTCTCGATGTAATCAAAGTGTTGAAAGAGTATTGCAAACCTGCAAAAAAGTGTTGCCGTGAGATCAAGCACTTATTTAGTTCAGAACGTTTGTATTTTATTTTTAAAATATGAATGTCTGAAACGGATTTTTTCAAAACGTTTTCTGGATAAAATAGTGTAAAAGAGTAGGCAGAGGATAGATCGCCATATCGCTTTGTCTTTGCTTACAGACATCCATCTTTTAATGCGCGCGCGACGGTATACATAATCCATTTTAATTAGCGTCAAAGCCAGTGCATTATAACTGTCTTTAAATTACGTGAATTTGAGATATTTCAATATTTACGAAGATGTAATAAAATAACATTTTTATAAATCATCATTAAGCTACCAAGAAACTCAACTCCAACCATTTGAACACACCTACTCAACATATTTTATTTTATATAGTCTTAATTTTTTCATTGGCGGATTTATTACGAAATATGGGTGTTATTTATACATTTAAATAAATATTTAATTTTCAATTTCGCTATTACTTAATTATGTACGTGTTTTCACTTTCCATTATGTTTTATCCCAACTCAACCCTTGACCTTATAAACTCAATAGAAATAAAATAAAGAAAAATAGATTAAGGAAATGAAAGAAGATATTTTTTTAGAAATACAGTAGATATGTTTTTGATATTGGATGGGCGATGAATACACACTCGAGCCGCAAGGACACTATAATATGAGTTAATAAAGTGGTTTGAAATACTAAAATACTTTTCGTTTTCCCTAAACGAAATTATTCTGATTTTTATTTCTTTTATTTAATCATTTTCATTTTAAAACAAAAAAACTAAAAAGACAAAAAAAATACCGAACAAAATACAAAAAACACTTGTGTATACAAACAATTTTTTTTAAATATCGATTTTTTTTAGTACCTCAAGACAGCGACAAATATAAATAGTACACAGGAGATTTAAAGCATTTAAACCTTAAATTGAAGCATACATTAAATAATCAAAAAAATGTAGTGACAATTTATTTTAATTTGGCTATTGGAAGTTTTTTTTAAAGATCAATTAAAAGATATCGTAGTTATATTTTTAAAATAATAACATAATACGTATCGCTGTTCTGAACTAACTAAGGGAATGGAAAGACAGCCATTGCACCATGCTTTGCAGAAGTAAAGGGGTGCAAATACCAATTTAAATTAAAAACGATGACAAGGGTTGACCAATGTCTCATCAGGACTTTATAAATAAGTTTATAAATAAATTGCATGATCAACTTTTATCACGAGATATGATATAGAAAATTTCATTTAAATACTTACTTTTTACAAAAAATGATGTTCAACAATGAAAATTAAGAAATAAAACTGTATCATTGTTTCTCTACTTGGGTGAATAATCTTAAATTATAAATTATCCTGAAAATAAAAATTTGTTATTGGTGTTACACAATTTATATTCTTTTACAAGAACACAACTACAGTTTCGGGAGAGCACTCTTCCCATCGACAGGTGTTATACGACAGTTTTATATCACCCGTCGATGGGAGGAGTGCTCTCCCAAAACTGAAGTAGTGTTCTTGTAAAATAATAAAAATTGTGTAACACTAATAACAAAGTTTTATTTTCATAATAATTTATGATGAAGTGTTACGATTCAATCAAAAATAAAATAATCTTAAACTTGAAATGTATTTCAACACATTTTTAGGAAGATAATATGAAAGTCTAAGCATTAACAGAGATCATAACCTGTCATTGGCCACTTTACACACTGTGTAACATTCACTATTCTTCGAAAAGTAAAATAACTCCTTTATCTATCTCTCCATCAAGACTACCTCATTGTTCTTGTAACGAAAGAACCCTATTCATATCCTTTCATTGCTCTTATTTTCTTGCCTCCTCTTTCACAGAAGTAGCTGCTCGATTGTAAAATAATCTTCTTTATTTACATTTCAGTCAATATTGAAATGTCACTATCTAAATATTTAAGTCTTTCTTTAATTCTTCATTCCTTCCCATCCCCTCTCCTGTCTTCATAAAAAAATTTTGTTTATATATTTTTTAGTAATATTTGATTTTAATTTTGTATACAATCGTAAGATTCGATATGTCTATGTAGTTGTAATTTTCTCAAAATGAACGGTTTGGGTAGGTAGAAAGAAATTGCCTTAAGACAATATCCCCAATCTTATATGTATATTAATTGTGCACGTATATAAAGTGTTAAATGAGTCAAATAAATAAATACTTTACTAATACAGGAGAAATTCATCAGGTGATTTATTACAATTACTCGGCAACGCAATGCTTGAAAATATATATATATTTTTTTATAAATCTTATGACACTAGCTAGTTTGATCAATAATTATTTGGGTAGAAAACATTTTTTAAGATAGTATTGGATTTTACTTCCTAGTGAGTTATTAAGAATTACATTTATTTATACAGGGAAGGGGAAATGGGAAGTAAAGGCATTTACAGGGTTTATGAAAATTTTATTTCATAGAAAATAAACATGTTTGTTTTTTGGATTTACCCAAGTATTTCGATTTTGGCGGCCATTTTTAACGAGTTATAAATAACTCACTATTAGAAAATAGGAACCAAGTTGTGGTAAAACGGAAGACAAACTTTGGACCTTTAGTACGCGATCCGTGAATCTACGATACCAACCACAGGACCACAACCCAATTAAATGTATCTTAACTTGTGATTGACTGCTTTAAGTAGCAGCTTTAAAATGCCTTGACTTCAATATTACCTTCTCAATTGTGTTTTTCCTCTCTGTTGCAATAAATTTCATTTTACAATTACTCCGTAGAGAGTGGAATCTTGCCTTGTCTACAAATATTTGGACATGTTAATAAAATATTTTTAATCCCTAACTTGTTTTTTCTCAGTAGAAACTCATTTAATGTGGTTCGAAAAAAAACATTAACGTTAAGAAATTGGGTAATTCGTCTCAGAGGGAGTAAAACATTTTATTTGAAACAGCTAAATTGTTTAAACGATATAAAATATTTTATTTTTTTAAAAGCACAGTTACGCGAGTGTTGAAATTTTAGAAATTATTTTGTAAGAAAAATATCCGGGCGTTTTTGATATTCAAGGATTCATTTATTGGATTACTTTTCAGATTTCGGATTCTGAATGTGTTTTTTAATTCTCTCCTTTCCGTTTTACCTTTAGGTCCCTATCCACTCGATCAAGGAAAACTTTCTTTGATTTTACACCTCAGGGTTAAATCGCATCGCGACGGTGAAATTTTATTACAAGCTCAAGAAATCAGAGTCACGGAATAAGCCGTTAAAATAAATTGACAATTATTGTCATCCATTGTGGTTGGATTGAATGAGGACATTTTCTTAGAGGACAATCTTACCCGTCCCTATTGTACGCTGTACGGGTCTTATCCGATTTTCGTAATGGAAATGTCAACCTTTAAGTTTTTTGTCAAAATTATGACTACCTGGAGGCCTTTTATATAATCCAAATGGTGATGCATTCAAACGGCAAACAACCCTTTTGAATTTGAGTGAGTTAATTTTTTTAATCTTCATTCTTAACTCTCGTTTGTGTTTTTGAAAAGAGAGCAAGAAGTGTATTTTGATTTTTAAAGTAAAAAAACAAAATAAGTCAATTTAAACACACAGTAAAAAATGTTTTATCGATACAAATTTAAAAAAATAATTTGAAGAACGTTTTCCTTTTTTTTTGTGTTTTGCAGATCATTGGAATAAAATTCGTTTTTCGTGTGGTAAAACATAGAATTTAAGATTTTAATTATATCTCATTTTTGATTATAACAATATAATTTAATCTTGGCGTATTTTAAATGATATAAAATTAAAACAATAATCAATTCCAAATAATTTCGGGAAGAAAAAAGCTTGTGTTAAAGCTACCCAAAAAACAGACTGGTCAATCAAAGAGTTAGTCAAAAATGTGTACTAAAAATCGATTAAAATATACAAATTTCAATTAACCTAATAAATTTACGGCCTACGGGGTGCAGTGGATAAGACACTTGGCTCACACACGGAAGGTTCCGGGTTCGATTCCCGGTAAGAACACAAAAATTAAATGTGATTTTTCTCAAGCCAGGGTGTTGTGTTATGTTCACAAGTGTGATTGGGCCTCCTGGCCTGTTGTGGTGCAAAATCCAATAAAAAAAAATATTGCTGTTTTTCATTAGAAGATAAAGCTTGAAATTTTTTAGAATTACATCATGTTACTCGCTTTAAAGGATGAGGAATGTGAGATCAGCTAATAAGTTCGGAAGGAGACAGGAAGAGGAACCAAAAAACAGAAGGAATAAAAAAATAAATGAAAGTTGGATTGTAGTAAAGTTATAGACGTTGTTTTAAAATTTCCTTTTTACAAGGCGCATTTTTCCTTGAGTAATAAACGTATTTAAATTCTTCCATGATATACACATCTATAAAATCAATTAATTTGATAAGTTTGACCCTTGAAGTGGATATGATTTGAATTCATTTGTATTGAAATCATAAAAAAAATCACAAAAAAAAAATACCAGGAAATATTAGATCGGATGAATCATTACCTCAAATTGAGTTTTTCACTTCTGGTCGAACAATAAGGAGAGGTCTCAGAAAAATGTCCGTACGAGGTTTTCCCAGAGCATGAATTATGTCATACCCAAAACCCGTACGACTTTTGCTCAGAGACATCTCTCATTTATCGCACCGGGAGTGTTCAATATTTTGGAAAAGCGTATTAAGCTCTCAAGGACAAAAACTATTTTCAAGAAAGTAGTTAGAAAGTAGAAAGTAGGATTTTTCTTAGTGGGAGGGATTTGATTAGGAAACTCCGTGAATATTTTCCGAATGTTTGAGTTTACTGTTTACCATATTAATGTGCCATATATAATTTTTTATGTTTGTGATTCTATATTTGTGATAATTTACTCATGTGTCTGTGTCAACTGATTGCTAGTCCCATCTCAACACAAAATTTTTAGTCCCACGAAGTTGGGACTTATGTCTCAAATAATGTAAAATAAACTTATATATGTAAGTAGATAAATATATTGAAAGTAGTCGTAAACTATGGGCATGCACACAAATGTGTTTTCAAGATTTGCACATATGGCATTTCATCCTCTTTCCCTACTTTTATGGGGAAAACACGTGATGGTAGTAGTAGAAAAAATAAAAATGATCATCATCATTATCATCCTAAATCCGAAACGCAGCGTAAAAGCATAGTGGTGAGATGATTAGTCTGACGCTTCAGGACAATGAAATATTGAATTTCAAAAAACCTCCGAGACCATTATTTTACGTCCACCCTGCCAGGAATCGGACCCAGGAACTCAAGAATAGTAGACAAACGCGTCAATCACTACACGATGAGGCGGACTTATCTCCATTCGATTTCATTATTAAGATTTTACCTGACTGCAGTCATCGAGGCTAATACATTTGTTTAAGAATCTGGTTATTTTTCACACCCAGAAGTTTATTCTTAACTGCCTGGATTCAGTCAGAAAAATAAATTGAATTATTTTAACCATTTTTGATTTTGCAAATATAATAATTTGTTGATATAACGAAAAGGGGCGAAGGGGCTTATTACCGATAAAAAAAATATGTGTATAATCTAATTCAAAAGCATTTCGCTAATATTAAATCTGCGTTGATAATCTTTGATAGCTGTCAAAAATGTGATATAATAACATTATTCAAATGCTTGGCAACAGGTGCAAGTATCAAAATAATTAAAAATTCACCCACTGTTAATACTTAAGCCGCAAACGCCGCCGAAATAAAAAAAAATTTCATCACAAGACCTCCTAGCTGTCACTTTTGACAGAATGAAAGAGACCACGCGGGCTGTCAAGGAACAAAGGATTTGTAACACCTTCAGGCCAAGGTGTGGAAAAAATGTTCAATTTATTTTTACATCTGCACCGGAAAGGGTTGAATGATATTTTGTGTTATGTCACTGTTTTTGTAAGAGATTACTTTTGTATTGCTAACAATGGCTTCGCACCAAAGAGTTGTATCGATTTAAAATCCTGCATTCATATAATCTGATAATGCCATTATTTGACAAAAAGAAATCGTTCTCTGTTTTTGACATGTGTAATATTGAATTATAAATGTTCTGTTCACTAAACGGTTGGTTGTAAATCCATATTTTGTTATCTTGTTCTTAGAAAAAAAAATTTAATGTCACATAAAAATACTGATTTGTTTTTATTGAATCGGTATTCGCTTTGTTAAACTTCATGATAAAATATTATGAAACTTACATTGACGTAATAATAAATAGAACCGTTACTTCTATACTAGCTACAACTAAAATAATTAAAACTGTTTAATTTGTAATCATTAATTATAAATATTGCTACTACAAGAAAGTTAATTTTTTTAGAATAGTTCATAGTTCGTAGCTTCATTTTTGTGAAAATCCACCTTAAGAGGGCTGTAAAATAAACATCCCAACACATCTTGAAGCTACAAAGCGCACAAACGCGGACGTTTAGAAATCAAGTCCACTTACACTGTTATAAAAAAATACTAAGAAAAATGTAAAAGATAATTTTTCTAACATCATATGCATGTACATTAATATTACAAAAAAACTTGCAGTTACAAAGTGCATAGACGAGTTGATTTCTAGCAACTTGAAAATATTAACTAATAGGGACATTAAGGAAAAGAGTTTAAAGTTTGGCAACGGCACAAATATGAAACCGTTAAAAATTAAACAAATACGTAATACTAGTTAAAACTATATAATAATGTATTTAATATTTACTTTCTCATTACGTACAAAATTGTACAACAATTCTTATACAACTCTCACACGCGTTTGCTTAATATTAATTTTAAAAAAAAAATTTAACAGGAATGTTGCGTACCCATCATAAAACGTCACAATACGGACTAAAATGGACACTAAGTTATTGGAAGAATAAGCATCATTTCTCGATTACCACACATGTGCATCTACCATATTCCAGAAATAAGCAAGTTGTCTGTTAGCCACATGTGCAGAAGTTACTACCTGGAATATACAAAAGCTACTGTTTGGATATTTTAAATTTATTTTGTTAATCATAATGTTGAAACAATGCTTTATTTATTAAGTTTTTTATTGTTTGTTTTTGAGCAAGAACACTTAACAATTTTACTATTTTGCTCACTGTATATTTTTTGGTAAATTTATTAATACAATTATAGGTTGGTAGAATTTCACTCGTTTATGCACTTTGTAGCTGCGAGAAGTAAGGTTAGTTAGTTAGTTTCAATATGTAAATGTTTTCAATTATCATATACATAAATTTTGTAAATATGTCGTAGAATTCCAACCTTTTATGGGCTCAGTAGCTGCAAGATGTGTTGTAATCTAACTCATATTTTATGACAAGTCTAGGCATCCACAGGGCTTATAACCTGTCATTGGCTGGTTTCAATGCTTTAACATCACAAACGTCAACAGATCTATAAATTGAAGGAATACAGATGTTCAAATACAACCAAAAAGGTGTATGGTTAACAGTTTGTAAAGAGGCCACTTAAAACAGCCAATGACAGGCCATGTAAATGCCTAGAACTCCCAAAGTAAAATATTGTTTATCTCTGTTGTAATATATCAATACTAAAGATTGTTTAGGTCAGTTTAATCAATATATTTTAATAAATCAATAATGCCAATCCATCATTAGCCCGAAGATTGGATTAAATATATATATATATCGACGCTGGAAAGGAAAAAGTTACCAAAGGACGAATAGAAACCTTGCATAGGAGCCAGTTGTTTCATTTTTCTTTCGAATTAATAAAAAGATGTCGTAGATACAAACGTATTGTTTTGGAGTGATTTCTACACAATTTGAATTAAAATAATGATTCCTTATAAACAATAAAAAAAAACCTGCACTGCTTCTTCCGTAAAGTTTTTGCTACATGTAGTTTGGTAACTTTTTTATTTTCAGTGTTAAAATTTGAATACTTAGGACGCCGGGAAGGAGATGGAAAAGAAAGCACATTACGAATAAATTGAATAACGCTTCTAGGGTGGCAGGTCAAGTGCCTTTTATTGTAATAATTAGCATTCATGCGTAAAAAGATGCATGAATGCAGAGGAAACGATAAATGTGCGTAATGAATAGGAGGAGAAACAATATCGGCGAGATAATTGACATCATATATCATTAGCTTAGGACTCTTCTCGGCATTTATTTGTCGTATTAAATTTAAGCACTTGCCAGCATAAAAAAGTACCATATCGGTGCTATTATAAAATAAATTACCAAGCAAAATAGCTGGTACAATATTTGCGTACACAGTGTTTATTTAATCACGTAACCATACTCCACGTCCCTTATATAAGTATTTTTATTTTTCATTAAATACTTTTAAAGAAAATGATTTAAATTTGAATTTGTTGCAACATAGAGTTAAAACATTTTTGAGAAGGGAATATCGGAGTCTAGGTATTTACTGGGCTTATGACCTGTAATTGGCTGGTTTAAGTGGTCTGCAAGCATTTGAACATACTCAAAACATTGTTGAAAATGCTTTATGACTTTATAATTTTTTAAATATAATTCTAATGTTCATACCAAAAACAAACGCATTTCAGGATTTATTAAAATATTGAAAATACCTAAATTTAAACTTGGACATTTAAAAGGCAATCGTATTTAAATAGTAAATCTCGAATAAAAGATAGCTTTTATCTCAAATCTGACTTGAAAATAAGGAACAAAAAAGACTGAACCTAATAAAGCTGAAGTGATAATTGCGTAATAATTGCTTTTTGCATTTCGTTGATGGTGCTGTGTTTAAATTTTACTGCAGTAGCTTTCGATAAGCTTATTTCTCTTAGCTTTTTTAAGTCCTTTACTTTATTGTTATATTTTTGCCGCTTTGACACCGATGTTCTTTGTGATTCACCTCCCTATAGTCTAATTTTGCCTAATCGCGTTTTCTGCCTTAGTTCCTTTTGCCTCTTTATCGGTTCTCTCTCTTAGGGGCGAAAAATGACGTAATCAAAGCGACACGGTATCTCAGCATCCGGTTGTATCCACGGAGACAAAGATTCCTCCCAATGAAGGGAACTTCGTTACCGGAAAGACAAAAGACCTAGAATCGATAGAGAATAAATCTGGCCGCCTGCTTTATTATTGAGAGCCAATTTTTACTTCCCTAATTGGAAATAAAATCAATAGATTGTAAAATTCGTAAACAAAAGGCTTTTACTCATCCGTTCATAAAAGATCTCCCGTTGTAAATACTTTGAAGATTTATTTTTATTGTCGATGATATTTTGTATAGATTTGACTTGTATTGTCATCCTCGCAATCTAATTATTCGTCTTCTTTGAAAAATTTCGATACTTAAAGCTATAATAGTATTATAAAACATACGAAAATAATGAACCTAAGTTACTCGTACTTTGTATTAAAAATACTAGAATTTTTTATATTTTTTTATTAGAATTATTTTTGCATATCATAAACAAAAAGTAACACACAGAATATTTTATTTCCTCTTCACCGTCTCAACCCTGGGGATCAGTTTGCAGCAAAGTCCTGAATTTCGTCTTCTACTGCTCTCTTTTTTTGCAGTCCTCTACTTGTTAAAATGTGTAAAATAGAATTTAAAGTTCAAACTTCAAATTTCATCATCATATTTTTTTTTTAGGATATCAACAGTAACACATGTAAAAATATAACAAATAAAATTAAAAAAAGGTTAAAACCAATGACAGATATCCCAAGAAATACATAAAATACTCGTACAACACGAATAAAAGAGCACAAACAATGATGGTCTAATAATAAAGATAATTCAAATTTTGCCAATTATTTAATAGAAAATAAACATTATTTGATTTAAAAAATAACGTAAAAATAATTCATATTGCACCTAAAGGCCATAAAGTTGACACACTTGACATTCTCCAAATTAATAGATCAAAAAATTAATCTAACGTAGAATTACTTAATGAACAGATAAAGCACGTGTATTCTCCGTTACTATACCCATTGTAATATATTTTTACTAATGACTTTTTACCTTTTGTTTTTTGAAAATCACAATTGACAAAAATCACACTCACGAAGGATGGGACATTAAAAAAAATATATATTTATACAATACTTAAACTCATTAAAATATCACTATATTAACTCATTAGTTTACCCGAAAAAAAAATAATGTTAATGATCCTTAAGATAAAAATTATTTTATTCAATTTACTTTCATACAAATTTGAATTCTCTATCGTTACCGTACCTCTGTTTTGTATAAATACACTGAACTTCTTTATAAAGATACCAGTCTCAAAGTTATTGCAAAAGCGATGAAACCGGTCACTGGACATTCCAAATTTGTGGATTAAAGTATTACTCGTCTTTTATTTCTATAATAAATAAATATGTAAGTGTGTTTGTGTGAATGTAAGTGTGTGAGAGAGTGGGTGAGTGGGTGTTATAATGGAACGAAGGTGAACATGTGTGTAAATATTATTGCACAAGTGTCCAAAACATGAAGAATTAGATATAAAATATGATTTTATTAAAGAAACTACTCAGTACGAAAGAAAAAATGTGTTTCAAAACGCGCATTTTAAATTTTAATTTGTTCAATCAAAGGAATCGAAAGGGGGAATGCTCAAATTAAACCCACGAACTAAACATATAAGTGGAAAGTTCAGGGCATAGTTTGTACGAAGTGCTGGCACACGAAATAAATATGACAAAACTATCCAGTCATGCAAACTTAAACCGCAGTAACAGTTTATTTTTCGATTTCGAGAAATTTATTGATTCGTAATAAGCATTTAATGAGCTAAGTTTATCCAAATGTGTTTTCACTACAATAAAAAGTAAAAAAATTAAAACATACCCACATCAATAAAATGAAAAAGGTTTTTTATTAAACTAAAATTATTTTCTTATTTATGTAACATATTTCTCAGCTCCCTGTCTAGTCTTTTTAGCGATCCATTTATGGACTCATGCTTTGAAAATATTGTTTTTCATTTTGATCACCATTATGTCCTTGCTTAAAAAGTTGTATGGCTTAGGGGCCAGAAAAGTATGATGCCTTTGTCTGTAATTTGTTTTTTTCTTTGGGAGCAGAAGTATTGTCTTTTGTTTTTGCCTAGTGTCGTAAATTTGTTGTCCGTCACTATGTCATTATATATATAAAAAAAAAAATATGTTTCTGATCTTATATTTGTGGTGATATTCTCATGTGTCTGTGTCAACTTATAGCAAGTCCCATCTCAACACAGGACTTTTAGTCCAATGGAATTAGGACTTATGCCTCAAATGATGTACAGCAAACTTATGTAAGTAAATAAATACCTTTTTAAAAATTATAAAAAAATACTGCAGTTTTAACTAGTTTTGAGGCAACTTTTTGCTTGCCGTAACTGATGCAAATTTGAAAAGCTTTTTTATCTTTTTTTTTTAATAACTCATTTGATACGCCTTTTTCTCAAAATAAACCGAAGTCATCATAGTTTTATAATGTTTTATCAATATCAATAGTTTTTATCAATATATCTGTGATTTCTTTAATTATTTTTTTTTTGTTTTTTTTATAGAATGTGGATTAGTTATGGATGAGTTACGGGGGCTTAGGGATTGCACGGCAGCACGTTACTTTTTAAACAAATAATGGCAATCGAAAATAAATAAATAAAATATTCGTGCAGCAACAAAGCAGTAAATAAACATTCCTTATAATACGTACAGCCAAAAATCAATATTTTTCAATTGTTAGTTTAACTAAATCGGGTTGTGATCCCGTTGATAGTGTAGCGGATTCACGAATCAGACGTCCGAGATTCGAACACCACTCTGCCCCAACCTGATTTTTATTTTCTAATAGTGAGTTATTTACAACTTGTTAAAAATGACCCTTGAAATTGAAATATTTGAGTCAATTATAAGAACGCTAATATTTATTTTATCCTAAAAAAAAAAAACTATTTTACTTAAAAAATTTCATCGTAAAAGTTCGATTTCAGGGAAATCGAATGATTTTCATAACAACATACGTACTTTTATCATTTTACCAGGAAGTGAAAAAATACATTCATGTCTATTGTAAGAAAAATTCGGCCTCATGGTGTAATGGTCGGCGCGTTTGCTTACTATGCAAGAGGTCTCGGGTTCGATTCCTGACATGGTTTATATGAAATATTTATTTGAAAGGGTGTTTTAACATATTTAATTGTCCCTGGTACCTGAATCGTAAGACTGTTCACCTTAACATTATGTTATAAATTGATCGAGATATGCTGCAATTGGTGTACCAATCCAGTGCTCTATGCACCATTAGGAGCAAAAAGGGAATGATTATGATGATAATGAAGAAAAATACACTAATATAAACGATTATGGAAGATCTAATATCATATTTTTGAATTTGTTGACAAAGAATTTATTATTGAAGTAAAATCAAATTCGCCAGTTATGTTCTGCGCTGGGTATGAAATATTTGCGATGTTTGCATGGCCATTCTACGCAGCTGTGATCTCAAATGAACAGAATGTAAATATTCCCATAGTACTCTTGTTTAGAAACCCACTGTAGATACGACACAGCGATCACTACCCACTTCAGTACATTATACAAGCATCCCTTATTCAGATG
The DNA here is from genome assembly GCF_059751315.1 of Micrasema longulum. Classification (NCBI taxonomy): domain Eukaryota; kingdom Metazoa; phylum Arthropoda; class Insecta; order Trichoptera; family Brachycentridae; genus Micrasema; species Micrasema longulum. Next base: position 11,318 of record NW_028278928.1, on the reverse strand, counting down.
TCACCCTCCCGAACAAATAGACAAAACGGTTTTGTCATAATCAAATACGTACATTAAGACTTCAAAAGGGTACTTATAAATACAAAAAACACACATGAAGTACAACAGATCCACCCCTGTTTTGAATAACATCCTTCCCCTCAAAAGACATTGCTTTGATGTCTTGTTTAAATATTTATTGCGAATTTTCACCCGTAGACGTAGTGTTTAAATTGCCTGCATGAGAGTTTTTTTTACTACCTGTAGTAATTGTTAGGGAAGTTTTCATAGTCCTTGAAGCAAAAACAACATCCTGCCAATTATAAACTTATGATTTTATACTCACGGTCGATGCAATAAAATTATGCTATATCAAAATATTTTAAAAAGTAAATTGTCATATTAGTATGAACCTGCGTAATAAAAATAATCGTTCTTGAGCTTATTCAAACAACAATATTGATTTTGTATAAGCTGTTTTTAAATGAACTGTAGCAAATTTTCATAAACTATAGTAAAGTATAAACTTATGTCAACGTAATCGGGGACAAAATAACTTATGACATTTTTTGCTTTTGCTTTTGTAGTCCAAGTTATCAATATTCTGTAAAGCTGTTATTTATTTTTATGAAATAAATTACCACGTGCAAATTAAGAGTAATACAATGAGAAAAGAAATATTGTATAAAAAAAAGATTACTCTGCTAAAATACTTTTATTTATTTATTTTTTAAACTCGATTACTACTTCCAGGTAAAAATCTTACAAGAGTGAATCTAGCGAAGAAAAAACATCTTGTAATGCAGTTTTTTTGCGTGTTCTCCTAATTTTCTTGAGGCCATTGATTAAATTCCTGGGAATGTCGAAATGAAACATTTGTTTTTATAATGATTACTGAAATATTTCATTCATGTGTCTGTCGAAGCGTCCTCCCCCCTCCTCATCAATCTGCATCGAGTTTGTATTCCGCAGGAAAAAAATAGTTAACTTTTTTTTATGCGCAGCTGACAGAGAATCTCTCGGAACCCTATAACAGCTGCGATCGGATGGTGAGCTTTTGGATCCCCCAATACAATATTTATCCGTCTCTGAAGTGACATCTAAAGCGTAAGATAAGTCACCTTACCTTTCAGTTACAGATGATCTAGCGCTGTTTTTGTGTTACCGATGCAGTGCCTTAATTAGGGTTAAATGCGTTTAAAGGTTTTATGATGGTAATGATAAATAATTAAAAACATATTTGATTGCAAGAATTTGCTTTTTAAACGCGTGCGCAAAAGCTCTTAAAACTGTAAAATATTTATTACGAATAGATGAATTAAATTAATTTTAATGTCCATAAATCACGGGTCAGCAAACGCGAGAGTTTTTCAACAATATTTTAATCCTTGCTATGAATCATTAAAATTTTAACAAACATCAAGAATGATTTATATTCTGACGTTATTGAAAAACCCGCGCGTGGGATAAAAGAAAGCTAACAGTATTGGGTGATTTTCCATTACGTTGACAGCAAATTCGAGGAATTTTTTTGCTACTAAAATAGAAGCGTGGGCTTTGAAAAAGCAGGATGTGAATGAACTAACTCGAGAAGAATCATCTTTTAAAATATTAAAAGTAGAAAAAAAAAATATATACAAAAATTTCTAATAATTATTTAGGTATTTTTTTCTAAACAACAAAACAAACGCCAAAGGACAGTCGCATCAATTTCGAAGTTTTCTTCTAGGTATCCTGTACTCAACAAATTTTTGGATACAATAATAATTAATCAAAGTTTAAAAATTAATAAAAATTCAACACATTTACACAAACCGATGTAGTTATTTTTAATAAATTAATCATTAGCACTCATTTGAATAAAAGACAGATTTCGTGGAGTAACTGCGCTAAAAAGGTGATTTAAAAATGAAATGGCGATTTTTCATTTTGTGTTGTATCATGATACAGCAAAAATTTTAAAATCAAACCTGAATAAACATTTTATACCTAGTAATAACAATAATGCAAATATTCTTCTTTAAGTATTTTTCGCATTTTTATTATTTAAAAAAAGGTGTCTCCTTATGTTATCGTAAACTAACGGAATCTGAGAGATCTTAAAAGAAACAAAGTTGATTTATATGTACAACCCGTTGAAAAAGGCTTGAAAAAAAATATTTGGGTAAATCATAGGGACGCAAATTTTTCAATTAGCCATTCCAACAACTTAATCATACATTCGTGGCCTTCGTGTTGTGAAGTTTGTGTCAAGGATGTCAAGTAGTGTCAAGACGCTTGACTTACAAATGCAAGGTTCCAAGTTCGATTATTGGTAAGAACACGAAAAATAAATAGAATTTTTCTCAAGCCTAGGTATAATTATTCATCACCTGTTGTGGTGAGAAAAAAGCTTCAACGTTATTATAATAATAAAATAATAGTTGTATACATAATAGTATACATAATACTTGTATTTCAGTAAACAATTTATGCAGTTCCACCAAGAAATGTCAGTAGAAAAATTCTCACACATTATATTATATTTATTATGAATACCTTATTTATTTATGCACTGAAACGCATTTTGATTGGATTTGATTTTTTTTTAATGTATTGAATATTCATTTTAATGCAGGTGTCACGCGTTAATTATTATTATCGGTTTAACATAATTTGTTTTTATCTATATTACTTAATTCTATGACCCAAATACGAATAAACACAAATTAATAGGAAAGCTCTACCAAACTCTTCCGAAATTAGTATATTATGGACACAATTTAATTACCAGATTATCTTGTAATTACTAAGTTCCTTTTATGCAACATTTTAAAAGGCTTCATATTGAAATCAGTGCATTTATTTAAATAAGTTTAGTTTAAGAGCAATAATTTATTTCTTAATTTAACCTAAAAACTGTTAATATCTGGATTAAAAATATACGAATCACAAATTTTAGAGCTCAGAAACTCGATAATATTTTAGAATTGTTAATTTTTTTAGACAATCTGTATGTTTTGCTCTAAATGGTAAAAAAATAAAGAAGACGAGGCTTATAATCATATAATTTCAGTTCAAATTAAAATCTTCAAATTAATGTTCAGCATAGGTGAAGGATATACAGCTAAACGGCTTACTTTAATTACTGGATATTTTTATTTCACTATTTTTTTACATTCCAATTATATTGCATATCCTTTGAAGTGTTACACATGCCTTAAATATATTTTTGTAATACAATGTAAGATGATCAGTCTTACGCTTTAGGTACCAGTTTATGGAATATGAAATATTCTTGTGTAAAAACACCTGTTAAAGTATATATTTCATATCAACCATGTCGGAAATCGAACCCGAGACATCCCTCATGGTAGGCAAACGCGCTGGTCATTACACAACGAGGCTGATAATACAGTATATTAATACAGAAAACATTCATTCTTGCTATGCGAATGAATGTGACCCTAATACAGTAATAAACCTGTATAAGAAAGAGCACAAAAATATAACTCATTACAGGGGAGACAGAGACCGGTGTTTGTGTGAAAGAGATTTAATCGCACAGGTAATATGACTGGCGTAGTTATGATTTTGATTTTCTTTTGTTATAACAGGGCAAAATGTTATTTTAATGAATAATGGAAAAGGAAATATTAAACAGTATGTCTTTGTATTTATTTATTCTTTATTAAGTTAGTCCATAAAATTTTAAGAACTAATATAAACTTTCAATAACATTACAATTTTTTTATTTAATTTCTTAGTAACATATTTTTTCAAATAAATTTGAAATATTTCAATCTTTTCAATCTCCTTTATTTCTTTAGGTAACTCACAGTACAGCTCCAATCCCTTGTACCTTGAGTTTTGAGATTCTGTATTAATTTCTCCTTATTGGTAATATTATCTTTTTTTAATCCCTTGTTTCATATGTATGACATTGTTGGTTAAATTGTTTGTTTTTTTTATTTATCCCCTTAATTATTTTGTGTATAAAAATTGCTACAATTTTTTTAATTTGCTGCTTTTCTGTGAGCAAGCCAATTTCTTTATGCATTCTTTCTACATTAGAATATATATTTCTTTTGACACTTCGCTATGTTTTTTTTCTTTGAATACTCGTATATGATGTTCAGAATTTTCCGTTTTCTACTTGAGGTGATACTTTACCTTTGAGATAATGCTTAAGGATTTTTTTATCAAAGCCTTTTAAGAGCTAATGCCATTTCTTCTGAAATAGTTCAATAAAATGGAAATTTCAAATGTAATAAAATGTGGCTACCTGTTTTATAAACGGCTGTCCAAAAAACAGTCAAAATGCAATGGTTGCTGCAACGAGCAAGTTTTTAAAAAGAAAAGTAGAGGTTTTTTGTGATTGAATGTAAAAAAAAAAAATTTTATTAATTGAAAATCTATTTTATTAAATAAGTGAACCCAGAATCCCACAAACAAAGATTCAATTAAAATAAAATAAATAAAACAACTTTGTTTTTAACCACTATTTTTTTTCCACCTACCGGTTTCAAATCAAACAAGCTTCTTCTTCAAGGTTTACATAACTAACGAATTCTTTCATCTTTTATTTTTATCATGTTTACTAAATACTACACGTGGGGCCAATAAATCAAGTCTTTTTTTCCAAAAAGGGTGGTTATTTGAAATGATTATTTTTGAAACTAGACGGGAGTGGACTAAAATAAATATTGTTTATTTGGTTATTAATATTTTTTTCTTTTTTTTTAATCGCTTTTTCAATTTCTAAGATTTCTAAGTTGTCTAATTTTAATATATTATTTTCAAAATGAAGTACTTTGAATCCAGTGTCTTTATTGAAGTTATTATTATTTTCTAATTTGATTTTTTTTTGCTGTCCTCTAAAATTTATTATTTGTTTATAAATTAATTTTATTTGTTGTTTCACAATTGATGTATTACTTTTTTTATATTAAAGATAATGTTCTTTCTCTTCTTCTTTCTTAATGGTGGGGTCTCCCATCCCAAGAGAGACATTTTATATGATTTTGAAACATGCCTTATTAAACGTAATTTAATCATTACATCAAATATATTCAAAACACAATAAAAACACATAAAACTCACAAATAAAAACACTATGAATAAAAACATATTTTTACCTATTTGGCCTGATTCACTCATCAATTAGCTCGTCCAGGTTTGTTTAAAAAAGGCTACAATAAGGGTTTTATGTTCGATTCCTGGTAAGATTTCTCAAGTCTCGGTGTTCTGTGCTGTATTTTGTCTTTGTGGTTGGATCTATTGGTCTGTTGTAGTGTAAAAAACAAAAACAATGTAGTGTTATTAAAAAAAATGTTCAATTCAAATGCAAGAAAATACTTCAATTTTTATCTGAAGATGGTAATAAATATGTATGTCGGCTTCGTGGTGTGGTGGTCAGTGCGTTTGCCTACCATGCAAAAGGTCTCGGGTTCAATTACTGACATGGTTGAAATGAAATATTTATTTATAAATGTATTTTTACACTACAATATTTCGTAGTCTCTGGACTGGCACTTGAAGCGTAAGACTAATCATCTTACCTTCGTGTAACAAAAATTGTCAAGATAAACTGCGATTGGTTTACCAATGCAGTGCCCTATGCACCATTGGGTGCGGAAAAGGAATAATGATGAATCAATATATTTGACTGGTATTTTACTTGCAATAATTATTACTTGTATTTAAATTGTAATTGTTCGATCCATTTTTTAAGTTTTGAGCTATTTACCCCAATATTTGAATTTTGTCGCCATTTTTAACGAGTTGTAATTTCTTAGATAGTGTTTAAAAATGGGAATTAAATTAGGGTAGAGTAAAGTTTGAACATCCGACCTCTAATATGTACATTCACAACACATACCACGTGACCACAATCCGATTCTTTTTTTTAAATGTAAATTTGAATAATCATTAAAAATATCAATATTTTATAGTACTTTTTGTTTAATCTAATAAAATTATAGATTTATTTTTATCACAGCTATATCAGTAATAGGCATGAGACTTTAATCTAGTAACAACTTTATTTTACATTTTAATGACCAATTAGTGATAACGTTTTCATATGAAGACCGCGTTCAACATGCCATTTAATTAAACTTATAAAAATACGGCAGTTTTGGAATTCTTCGTCTAAAATTACCCACAAAAATGTAGTCGTTTTTTCGTGCTTAGTAGAACTTATAAATCGCGTGGATCAAGGAACGGATCAAAAGCGACTATTCTTCACAGAGACCTAAACCATCCAAACAACACGAGGAAAAGAAAACAGATAACCCACATCAAAACTGCCCTTCCAGAAAGCGAGCGATTTAAGTAAGTGATTGTATTTTTTACTCGGGTTTGTTTCGCTTGTAGTACATGTTTCGATGCTGTATCCGATGCTTGTAGGAGGAAATGGATTGACAAGACTTGAAGATGGTACCGATAAAGTGCCGCAAAACCCCCAAGTCATAAATACAAGACATACGTAGGCTCGTTGGAGATTAACAGGCAATTTAAAAGATAATCTTTCCCATGTTTGTGCAACCGACTTTATTTTTCCATGTCGATGTGATCCCTTGTGTGGTTTGTAAGTAGCGTGGGTTTCATAATAATCACCCGTTTAATCTTATAAGTTTAACAATAATAATTTTAATATTTATTTGAATCAGTGGTCTTTTTTTTGTTTTTGGTCAGATCGTAATATCACGATTTCCAGTTATTCAAATACCAAAACAAGTCATTTATATTAACGAGTCGGCAGAATATAAGCTCTTGATAAGAAATCGCTAAAGCAAAATTCCAGGAAAAAATATTAATTATGTATCTTTGTTTAAATCATAAAAGTAACTTTACTAAATCCAGCAAGTTTCTGAAATTAATTACTAATGGACAAAGAAAAAGATTGTATTTTAAAAATTGAGGACCCTTTTATTGATTCAAATTTAATTTTAACGAATGCCTAAAATTATTTTTAATACAAAAATTTAAATGTTATTGCTCGAAAAATACTGATCGTTAAAAATACGACTTTTCTATTTGATTTCTTTTGATCTCTACTACCGTTTTTTTACAATTTTTATTCACTTTTAACTGTTCAAATAAAAAATTATTTAAATCATCTAATACTAAAACATTTAAGTTTGTAAGTGAAAATTCTTGATGGAAGTTCATTGTAATTTATTATATAAATAAAACACGAGTGATACTTTAATCCACAAATTTGGAATATCCAGTGACCGGTTTCATCGCTTTCTGACGCTTTCTGTAGGAGAAGCCGGGGTAGAATTCCATATAGATGGACTGACCAAATAAAGGTGGCTACGGGGCTAAAATTGAATGAGTCAGTTCGTCGGGCTGAGGACAGACTGGAGTGGAACAGACTAATCAGAAGTGTTCATGCTGATCACGATCCTCAGCATTGAGGGACCGACTTGGAAATAAGATATACAATACGTGTGTCAAAACAACATTACGTATGCAGTAAAGTCGAAGGCAGATACGGTGAGAACAAAAAATTTGCTCAGAACGTCAGAGATAAAAATACAATAGGAGGAAAAACCCCAAAGAACCGAATCCGGAATCAAGAAATTAGACGGACTTACGATATCCAAGGCATAATACGGTGAAACATAACAAGGAGAAGATTCTGAAGAGATCACGTCGATAGGGTGGCCCACGAAATCCCAGCTGGTCGCCGTCTGCCTGGAAGACAACCAAAGCGATGCGCGATGGAACGAGAGCTAGAACTCAGCATATCAGGAATCATTCTCTAGCCGATAACAGATCAACCGATCAAAACAGAGAAGAAGAAGAAGTCATTTTTTAAGTATCTTAACCAAAAGCTATTGATGACATTTTTTTTTATTTAACAATTTAAAAATCATTTTCAGATATTTTAATTAAATACAAATTTAAAAATTTAGTCCATGTGTTTTGTTGCGTGATTTTCGAATAACAATGGCTTCCCGTATATGGTCACTGTAGACATTTATTAAGCTAATAAAAAGGATAAAAAAGATTTGAATAAATAATTAATGCATCGTAATTTATATATTCTTCCTACGCTCAGACATTTTATTTCGGCTTGAAAATTTTATAACACCTTGGAAGATTTAAAGAATGCATTAGTACAATAACGATCAGAATTCTTTGACCATTCTTATTCTTAAAGAAATAAACGAAATTGACAGATTTTATTTTAGATTAATAAGCAGAAAGATTCATATTTGTACTCAAATTCATTTGATAACTATTTTATGATGTATTACAAGTTACAAAACGAATACATTGAAACCGAAAAAATATAATGTACTTAATCTATGTACGAACTAAAATATGTTTTGTGCTACTGCTATGGGGAATAAAAAATCAAAAAAACATACTACAAAGACAGCAAAATAATATTTGCAAGTATATCACCTCCCTTATCTAACATCAATTAAATAACTCATTGAACGAACTAAACAATTAAATATAACTTAACTATTTCAGCTAGAATCATTTTAATGTATTCATAAATTAGCCAATGATGTACAGTAGAACTCCAATATCCGAACTCCAACTATCCAAATCACTGGTTAGGCGTTAATCCTTCACTCGTTTTTACTTTGACCGAGATGTTCAGCAAGCAATGACTTTCATTTACTGTACAGTACTTACATATTGAACTAATGCACATCACTTGTAACCACGCTTAGCATGTAAAAGGGTTGCTTTTTTATTAAATTTATTAAAAGGTCTTTTTCTATAAAAAATACTTTTTCTCCCATTTTTGACATACATACAGTATTTAATAAAAACATACCCCTTTGTCGGAAAAAAAACAATTTTCGGAATTTTCGATTAAACGAATGGGGTCCGGTCCTAATTGATTCGGATAGTTGGAGTTCTACTGTTATTGTAGACGAAGAACAAAAACTTTAAAAAAACTTGTAGTTTACATGGACACAACGACAATATCAGAAAAATATTATATTCAACATTCTAAAATGAGACAAGACTTGTCGAGACAGATAAACCAGGAACTGAAATTATATGATTAACCACTAGAAAAAAACTAAATAAAATACTCGGACAACCTTTACAAATGATGTAATTTTTTTTTATCACTAACAATAGAATATGAATTTTTAAAAAATCCAGTGTAATCCGTAAGGGTTTATTATTAAATAAAAAAATACTTGTATTAGTTAATCTCTTAAAAAAATATGATAAACAATATGCTTTTTTTCGGGACTGAAAATGCTTTTTAATTACTTCAAAACAATGTATTAAAAGAACAAGCAAGCCTTAGTTTAAATTCAAAGATGTTGCTATTAGCAGAAAGCCCTTCATTGTTCATTCATTTTGTATTGAAATATAAAATATTTATTTTGTAAGTATTTTTTATTTTAACTTTCAAACGAAAAAGTAGTTGATAGGTTAAATTATGTTTAGTTAGGTAGTTACTAAAATTATATTTCTAGGGTAATTTAGTGAAGTAGGTACTGAACATTCGCAAAATAGAAATATTTGTGCTTCCTAAACAAAGCAAGTACATAAAGCAGGTGGAAAAAAGACGATAAAGAAGGAAGTTATGAAAAATACACTTAAACACTCAGATCAATAATTAAGAAAAATATTTCCCTGATTTTTTTCTTGCAATTGACGGGGGCCTGGCTAGAAAACAATAATGAAATTTACACAAATATTCTAAAAAAAAATACGATAAAACATCATTCTAACCCTCCCGTCCCAGTAGTGATGTGAAACTAGTACACATTGCATCTAATACCTTTAATAACTCGATATATATATTTAACACTGTGTCAATACTAGTATTCCTTTACAATGACGCCAACCACATTTATTATATTATATATATACTTAATTATACCTTGAGACCTCCATGGCGCCCAAACTTCATTCTTATTTTAGAACGTTTTTTACTGTAAAATCCAGATCTTTAAGTCATATTTGTTCCATTTTACAGTAAGGTATTTTATAGAGAACGTTTTTGATTTCATTTATAAAGTTAAATCAATACAATATAATCTTATTTTCTTAGAGAGATCTCATGTTTTTGCCGATTGAGCGAAACTGGTGGAATGGTAAGTGTTTGTAGGTATTTTGTTTGGTTATCTGAATTATTCTTTTTAATCTTAAAAATTTGCTTGTTGATTTTTTTGATAATCTATCTCTATAATGTAGCCCACCTGGGACCAAATAAATTTTTTTCAACCTACACTGAACTTCTACCGTCACAATAGTAAGTATTTACGTACTGGTTCAAATATATTTTTATTCAATCATTAATTGGGCAAAGAAAAAGCCTTTTATCAGAAATCGGAGATAAATCACTAATACATTTAAAAGTTCACAAATGTGTGGCATATCATGGAGTATGAAGTACAAAAGTACCGAGTATCAGGGGCAAACCGTGTATAGAAGTGATTATGCGCAGCTTACCATTATATTTGACTAACCATTAAAATGTTGTATTGTAACTTTATTTACAGAAAAACAAATAAATAATTAACATTTATTTTAAATCATTTCCACCGTTTGTATTTTTATGCTTATATAAATATAAATCTTAATAAAGCGCGCTCAGCGCCTGCGGTGAGCCAAGAAACTAGCTGATTATTTCAGCTTATTTTTTTAACAATTAAGTATACTTTATATTATTAATTTAATGGATTAATATATCTTTATTATATAATATATCACAAAGTTACATCGTTCAAGTTGATTTCAGGGATGAGAGTTGTTGTATCGCACAGAACCACTGAAAAATATCAATTTATAGTATATATCAGTTACATTATATTATATACCTATGTATGTAGGCACAAATATATGATATTTTTTTATAACTTACCTGTAAATAAAATCACCATTCACCACTGCCGAATATACTATTGGCTTACGCATTGCTTACGTTTTACTTTCGATACTACAGGTATATTTAGGAGCAAAAGAGACAACTACACGCTTCACACGCACGAATAACAAAGTTGACAGTATTTCAGTACAGTACAGTACGACAGTTAGTAGCTCTTTGAGCTTTATTTGGGGCAGTTCTATCGCTCGTGCTGCGAGCGTGAACTAACGGTTTTTTTTGGGTTTTTAGAAAATAGATAAAAAAATTGTATCACTTTTGCCTTTAACTTGAAATAATCGATGCGATTGCCCATGAATATTATATCTTAAAAACCTCTCCTTTTGTATGTGTATCGATTCACAGCACCGTTACGCGAGAATGTTTTTGGCACGGTAGGGGAAGGGTTAATATGTGTTCTTCGGTTTATCAAAGGATCAAAGCTTTAATAAATTTGTATGCACAAATGATCAAGAGAAGTTTTTATTACGTAACA